>NC_021166.2:18293553-18312517 GCF_000331145.2 Cicer arietinum
TGAATCTTAATTTGATTCCAGTCATTCCCATGGGGAGGTCTACCATGTGTAAATCTTTGAACAGGTTGGTGTCCAAAACGGCTTGGAGAATTTTGTAAAATATGAGGCATGAGATGAAAAGGCTTTGACATAGAGTGCATATACGCTGCTTGGAGATCATGTCCTGGGGGGCTACCCATCTCTACATTAGAAAATGTTTGACCAGGTCCATTTATTCTGGAGAATACAGTAAAAGACAGAATAAGGTACAAATCAGAGTAAATAAACATGCTCAGAATTTAACCAGAGAGAAAATATAAGGGAAGGGAAATATTCCACGAAATATTAATTTTTCTTTTAGTAAAGAAAAGAAGTTCATAGATTGTAATAATATCCATGTCCTCATAAATACAGTCGCAAGTTTTGTTATGCTGATACAGGGGAATCGATTTTCTTATTCCCTGTTTTGAGAAACTAGTAATGTATCAGTTGATAAAAAAAAACTAGTAATGTATTAAGGAGTCCAATTCGTGGGAAAATCATCCCAGGCTGCAGCCAAGGGAAGCACAAATGTGTATATGGGAAATCATGAGAACTAAGGATAAAGTAAAGCTAAATGCATGGTTATTGGAGATCTTGAATTGGAGACATGGTCGAACCTTCCAAATCCAGACCATGGTTCAGTGGAACCAAGATTCATACTTCTGCCAAACTCAGTTGTCAAAGAGCTTTCATCTGAACCACCCTCTTGCAGAAGTAGTTCATCACTGGAATGAAATTAAAATTATTAGAAATAAAACTAATATCAACATATGTTAACAATTATCTTCAGGAAAATTTCAAGGCAAAAAAATGAGAACTAGAAGAATCAACCCAGTATTTGAGTCTGTTTCACAACTACCATTGACCAAAATTAGTTGAATACTTGAATTCCTCCACATGGATTTTAGTTTCATTCAATTCCTTTTAGCGAAACAGTATATTTATTTATCACCTCTGCCTATTTCACTGTTTTTTCCATCTCAACCTCTTATTCGTTCATTCTGCTCGTACTTCAAGCATTTTTATATTAATCTCCTCCTCATTTCTTATAGCAAACCATGTGTGCACTCTCCTTCACTATTTTTCCTATCCTTCTTACATCCATGCATCAATACACGTTATAAACATTCCCTTCCAATTCCCTTTTATTTCCTCATTGGTAATTTGTTACATTAACCATGCCCTCCTTAACTGTATGTATAAGTGAATTTAAGAAGAAAAGAAATTGAGAGGATAGCAGTTGGAGAGAAATAAGCTATTACACTCGCTTGGATGGCAAAAATATGAAAGAGAAATTGGGTAAACTACCATTTTAGTTCTTGAAAGCATAGGATGCTGTCATTATGGTCCTTGACTCAGCAAAAAATTCAAATTAGTCATCGAATCATCAAAATAGTCCCTGAAAGATACATCTTGCTATCACAAAAATCCCTGAAAGATACAATTTACTCTCTATAGTCCATGACCGTCGTGGACTAAACTGACTGACATTTTGATGATTTGAAGACTAATTTGAATTTTTTGTTGAGTTAGAGACCAAAATGACTACGTCCTATACTTTCAGCGATTAAAATGGTGGTTTACCCAAAAGAAATTGTTTGTGGGGTCCACAACAAATTTGTCTAGTTTGGAGAGAAATAAAGATAAAAGCAATTTTGTCATTTTTACTTCCATTTTGCACCTTTTCCTTCCCATTATAAGGGCAAAGTTGTCTTTATGAATATTTATCTATTTGTCTTCATTTTTTTTCACTCATCCAAACAATTGCAGAGAAATTATGACACTTCTTCTTTCTTTCCTTGTATCTGTTCGTCCAAAAAACACAATCTCCACCGAATCTCCCTTCATTCTCTATTCTCCCCAATTTCTATATTTCTAATTTCTTTTCACCCCATTTCTTTCTTCATCTAAACGAAGTGTAGGAATCCAGATCCTCCACGTTCCTTCCTAATATACAACTTAGGCGTAGGTGGTTTCATGACAATACTTCACCCAGTCCTTAAGGTGAATGCAGTAAAACATTCCTGCAACCTGGTCCTCTTTTTATCTAAAGCCCATAACTTCAACAATCTTTAAATAAGATGGACGAGACTCACTTATATAAAAAATGTAGCATAAAACAAACAAAAAATCAGACATCTGATATATCAATTTTAACGGGAAAAAATCGACTACAAAAGCGCTATTTGGGAGCTAATTGTGTTTACCTATAATTAGGATCCCAATCTCCAGGATCAGGCAATGATAAGCCTGTCTCCACATTGTCGTGAATCAATTCCGTCGATTGTGAATTCTTATTAGCACCAGGCATAATCTTGGATGGAATGTTCTGATTAGCAGACGCCCCTCCACTTCCACGTTGCTTCCAGTTTCCAGGATTAATATTTGAGTGTAGATATGATGGTGAACTGCCAGGAGCTTGTGATGTTCCCTCTGCTTGGCTTGAGCTATCAGGATATTGACCATGCCAATGTGAAGAAAATGTTGTTTCTTGAGTTTGAGGACTTACAGAATGACCCCAATTTTTCCTTCTATTAAACTGGCTAACTGCAGCAGTCTTGCCTAAAGGTGATCCATGGGAAGCTCCTCTTGCAGGAGATGTAGGTCCAAAATGCCCCGGCGAACCAACTGAAATCTGACTATAGGAACTTGGTGGAGTAAATTGAGATGGGCTGGCACCAAGAGGCAACGGAGCAAAATTTCCACCTGATGGACTTACACCCAGTCCATTCCCAGGTTGGTACTTAACTCTTCTCCGAGCATCAGGACTATTTCCAAGCATTGACATACCGCCCTGACTGTGCATGTTCATACCGGATGGACCGATAGGTGAATAGTAAGCAAACATGTTACTGCTCTCTCCATAACTTCCATAACTGCTTCCAAGCCCAACACTATCATTATAGCTCCCATGGCTTCCTACACTACCATAACTATTAGCAGGTGGATGTTGTGCCATCTGAAAATGTGGACTGCTATAGAGGGAAGCTCTGTTTTTGCCTGCAACCTGCAGGAACAAAATATAGTCAACTAAGAAAAACTGGATATCGTTATTTCAAAACTGAAAATCATATACATAAATACCGAATTATGCAGTCCCGTGTTAGAAAATTATATAGGAGCTTTCATTAATATAGAAAAATGTTAATAATCAATTACCAAAATCAGCATTCAGCAAAATGAGGTTATAAAACACATACTTGTATATGTTGAATAGTTCACTATCGGGAAAATATTGATGGTGATATGCAATGAAATATTGTTGGTGGATTTGAAGTATAATGATTGAATACGAAATTTGCTTTTGTTACATGTCCTTCTATTTTCTAATCCGATCTCAGGTTGAAATTTTAGCTAAGAAATCTATGATCCTCCCTGAGGCAAATCACTCACTTGAAAACCTTCAACAAATCAATACCAATACAGGTTTAAGATTTGAGATACTAACAAGGTTGTCTTGTGATATGTGTATGATGTGCATTTCCAGTTAATAAGAAACTGCACATTAAGTTCTAAATTGCCCTAGCAGATGGTATGTTTTAGGAAGCATTTGGTAATTATTTTTTTAACATATCCTCAAAACATGTGGAGCTTTGAGAAGGGAAAACCCTTATGCCAAGAAAAAAGGTAGGCAAACAACAAACCATCCCTTATAAGTATGTTCCAGCAGTCTATACCTTTCTGGGAATAAAACTAGTGATTGGCTCAGAATCTTTGATAAAACATGTCAGATTGAGTGCTTCCCTAGACCTAAAGCTAGTATATAATGTTTAAGACACCTCTTTAAGCGACATCAGAAAGTGCTGTAGTTTGATCCAAACTCAAATCCTAAGTGGGCCTTGCCAAGTCAGAATGCCGGCCCACACCCAGCATCTGGTGGCGCGTTTTCCCAAAATATGCTATTAAATGGATTTTGGATTGACTTCATCGCAACATTAATCATATTAACGGTGCATGGCTAACTGATACTGCTTTATGGCATTAACTGTGTACTTGGTACTAAGAGCATAAAATTTGAATATATTTGGGAAAAAAATATCTCTAAGCCATCACAAGGTTAAGTCACTATAGCTTTTACTCAAAAGGACTTTGTTGCTTTTGAAAACAGTTTGAGGTTCGGCAATGTGCCTGTTAGGAAAGAACCAGAAAAGATAGGATAGAACACAAATAAAATTAACTGAAGGAAGAAGACTGATATATTGCTAAAGTCAGAAACAACAATCAGTACTGTTCATCAAAATACAGTGGATGGATCTTAAATCCTTGGAATAATGGAAATGGAAATATTAAATTACTAATGAATACGAAATAAGAAAGATCCCCTAACCAACCCTAAGACAGAGAGACATATCCCTCAGCTCAACCTTGCACCACCAATTACACCAGTGAATTCTTGCTTACTACATTCTGTTATTTTCCTTCCTTTATACTCATTCATTTTTTCTCCCACAATACCTGCATCTCCTCTCTCCAGTCTTAATTTGCCACCTGTACATTCTGTTACAAATTCCACAATTCCTTTCGACGTCTCCATAACAGCCTCAATTGTTTTCATCAAGCCAACATTGTCATCGACCCTTCCTTCTCCATTACCGCTCACATTCTCTTTTTTGTCTCTTCTCTTATACACTTGCAATATGGTCCTAGCAGTGCCCATCTTATGAACAAAGGTTATTTTTCTAGATGACATCTCTTAAATATGTTGTCTTGTCTTTTCTAAGATAAAAAGTAAAAAGTCATGCCTATACTTGAGAAGAAAGCAGTAACTGTTACAATCATAGAAGACTCACATTTGGTGATAGGCCAGCAGCAAACCAATGCCCTCCACCTGGATGATTATCAACCTTGATGTTTTGAACTACCGGCTAAAAAAGTCACAGAAAATTAGATGAACATTAGATCATGAAAAGATCAGAATCCATTGATTAGTCAAACAATTAATTTCAATGGAAGAAAAACAACATCCAAATAAAATAGACTGATCAAATTATAGGAATATCTAAATAACAAAAGAAGCATATGCTGATGGATTCGGTAATTACAAATATAATAAATACAGAGATGCAATTTATTTAATTATAATACATACACATTACAAATATAATAAATATTATTTTTGCAACAGCGGTGAAACATTGCAAATAACAATTTAGAGAACGGTAAATACTGAATGAATAGTTTAAGCTACCTACACAAGTGGAGATGCTTCAGAATTGAGATTTACTTACAATGTGAGGGGTCTCAGGGGAAGGTCTATAAGGGTGTGTAAAAGGTTCCCCAGTTACAAAAGGGTGTTTTGAAGCCTGCAGCAAAACAAGTAACAATTTGGTACGTATAGCATAAACTTTGCATGAACAAAAGCCAAAGTTTAATTTGAAAGATGGGTCGATGCAGACAATAAGACAAAGCCAACTACCTGGAAGGGTGACCAGCGTTTTGCAGGGTCGAATTCAACAAGCCCTCTCAAAAAATCAATAAGAGCCAATCGTATTTGACTTTCTATAACAAGTGAAGTTTAAACAGTATTTATCAGTGCAATCAACTTGAATTGAATATGGAAACGAAGCATGCAACCATGCAAACAAAATAAAATAGCAAAACCATGTTGAGGAGAAATTTCCATCCTTCTCAGGAAGCTAACCTTTGGCAATATCTTCCTTCGGTAGGTTTTTCCTGTAGGGGTAGTTTGTAACAATTGCTTCAAGGTTCATATGATTAAAATACTCTTTTCCAATTGAGGGCTTCTTCAAATCTCTCTGAACAGGAACCAGAAAGATGATACTAATCATGTAATATTTTAAAACAAACCAAAAGGATAAAATAATATGAAGAGATGCAACAATGTTTATATTGGAAAAAATCCTAGAGCAAAATCAGTAACATAAAACTTACAGCTTCATATTCTTCCTCTGTCAGTGCTTGATAAACACTTCCATTTTTGGAACCCTCACTGATTTCTATGTTCTGGAGACTCCCAATACACTTAAAGAATTTACTAGTGTTTTTGGCGTCCCGTAGTACATAATCAGGTGGTTGTCCTCTACAATATATTCACAGCATATTTAGTGTTATTCAAAATAGTAAAAAATATACAGAGCCAACTAGTTCGTGAGATGAGAACTAAAATATTTGTTTCATATTCAAAATCTAATAACCATCTTATATGTATGTCAGAGAGAGAGAGAGAGAGCATAGGTTCTGAGAGGTGAAAAAACTGGTGTGTTAGAGGAAGTGAGAAACACCCTGAGATGTAACTTTTGACAGAGGCAACCCGACTGCACTGCTCTGAGAGAGTTTTCCAGTGTCTAATTTGGGACTCCTTAATGGACATAGAAAAGGCTAAATGGATGACCATCGATTGTTTAACCAAGTGTGCCATACTGTGGAGATGGAAATTGAGAATAACACTTTACACTATGATATAAGTAAAGAGCTTCACAATTTACATGAATCAGTTTATTGAGGAAAAGGTCATTTGACTCAACTATATGATCTCTACCAAGCATTATTTTAATGAATAATGAGGTTTAAAAGAAAGAAGAACATGTCTCAAATGTATACTTAATTTAATTGTCTTTGACTAATGGAATTAACTTCTCATCACAATAGAAGTTGAGGCTATAAATTCTTAAAAACAGCAAATGGAATTAACTTCTTCTCCCACAAAAGAAGTTGAGGCTATAAATTCTTAACAACAGCAAATGGGGGCTTTTTTAGATTTCTATAATCCAGCTTGTAAGATGAGGACAGTCAGAGTCTAACCTAGATTCACTGGGTGACCCATAATCGAGCCACCTAAGATGGTGCGAGCAACCCTCAACTTGCAAGAAAAACTTTCTATAACTAAAAATGAAATTTGAATTTATGTTTCATTTGACTGTTTTTTATCTGGCTGACATATTAAGTAAAGTTTGGATAGACAGCGCTAAAATATCTTCACGGTGATGCCAAACTTTTGGTATATAAAATGGATAGTTACGTAATTAAGTTATGTTTCTCTTGAAGAGATAGTAGCATACCCAAGTATTTCAATCATCCTTTTCAAAAGATCAAATTCTGAAGCCCCAGGGAATAACGGTAATCCCAGAAATAATTCCGCCACAATGCACCCAAAGGACCACATATCAATAGCTGCTGAGTATCTTAATAATGGGTTAAGGGCTAATATGAATCCAAGAGTACATGAAAATAACCGGAAAAATAGTTAATAAAAAAGAGATAACAAATCATCCGCAGAATATTATAAGTTTGCCATCAATTTAGACAAGGGCATGCTGCTACGTAAATCTGTGTCTTATGTTATCAAGGTATCCTATGTGTGATTGAATTATTTCTTTATATCATACAATCATGAGGATAATGTATATCATGTTCGTGTTGAAATGTGAGTGTAACAAACCAGCCACACATAATGTTTTAGTAAAACTAAAGCATTAAAGAGTACTGAAGAAAGACAAGGCTTTGGCAAATCAACTAATTCATTCCCCACCCTTAACAAAAGGAAGGAAAACATGGCATGAGGTCATGGATATGTAGCTTCAGTTGAACAAAAATGTTCTTCAATGAAGCTTTAATTGTCATTAGATGAAGCTTTGCCAAAATTATTCTTGCGTTAGCCGGATATTATCAACATAAAGCCAAACTCTGGTTCCACATGCTATAGCACAATCTTTATCTTAAGAGCAGCTGAGCAAACTAAGACAACCGCATGCAGCTTGTAATGTAGAAAGCTGATGAGGCAATAAAATAAAGCAATACAAAGAAACTCAAAAATAAAAATAAAAAAGCCTGCAAAGAACCTCAGGCTTTCAACTACTAACTTCATTGGTTAGGATACTGATATCCAAGAAGAACCTCAGGAGATCTATAGTATCGACTCTGCACAAAAACCAGGTAAAAGGTGATGTAAGTACCAGATAATTGTAGTTAGCAATAAGAATTATCATAAAAGCCTACTTTCAACCTGAATATAGGAGTAAACAGTGCGATTTTCCATGCATGCTGATCCAAAGTCAATAATCTTTATTTCTGCTGGCTTCACATTGCTACTGCGCACAAAACAAAGTTGCATAAAATCTCAAGATGAAACAGCTGCAGCATACATGGAAAATTAAAGAAAATAGCTGCAGCATGCAGTTCTTTATGAGCACCTTCATGTAAGAAACCAACCTCGTACATAAAAGAATGTTTTCTGGCTTCAGATCACAATGAATAATGGCAGCATCTTTTAATAGAGCCAGTCCACATAAAATCTTAAAACATAAATTTAAGAAAATAGATTACAATAAGATATCAAAACCAACAAAAAGGACTAAACAGAAAGGTTACACAAAAAATTGACATACCTGCTTAGAGAACAGCTGAACAATACCAAGTGATAATCCCCTAAAATGATTCATTTTGATAAGCTCATACCTGTATACTATATAATGTCAATACAAAAAAATGCAAGTGGGAGGAAAATAATAAATCTAGCATAGTAACATCGCATAATTCGACTTTGGCTCCTCTAAAGTGATTAAAGTATAAAGTGAGAAAATCAAGGATTGTTATTTCAACAAACTAGTGATTTGTTATGACGACCAAACTATAATCACCTTTGATTTGTTAATCAATGGTTGACATTTCTCACTTTACATTCTAATATGAGTTGCTCACTCTCGACGAGCCAGATCCGTATAATTCATCCAAGATTTAAAGTTAAATTGAACTTGAACATCATTTAAGTTTTGATACACTCTCAATGATGAAAGCCAAACAAATATCCAACGACAGAAGTTAAAAACTTACAGGTTTGTGTCCAGAAGTTCAAAGCATATGCACAAATGCCGTTGAAATACAAAATAATCATATATACGAACAATGTGATGCTTATCCTCAGGGTCGTACTTCTTATTTAACTACAGAAAGAAAAAAAAACAGTGTCTGACCGCCTTCTCATGGCTGCACTTCCAAGAAAATGACTAGCGTCTTAAAAATGATAACAATATTAATAAACAACAGCTGGTTACCGTTGTTAAAATAGTCACTTCAACCAGCGCCTGTTGATAGTATGCAGGTTGATTTTTAATGATCTTCACAGCAACAAAACTGTCGGTATCTGAATCCCAGCATTTGGCCACTTGTCCAAATGTCCCATGCCCAAGGAGATCTTTGACAATATATCTACACCATAAGGGAATGCATATTTTATGAAGACGTAGTGATTTTGCCAGATGGATGATGAGACAACTGACACCTTTGGTATCATAAAAAAATCAACAAGTATTGCTTTTGGTATTCGTTAAGGAACACATATCATTATAAACATAGAATGAAGGAATCAAATATGAATGACAAACCTTCTACTTTTCTCTACATGGATCAAGACAAAATTCACTGTCAGAATAAGATCCGAGTTTACATTATCATAGCCATCATTAAGCACTCCAATAGATGGGCTAGTCAAGAATCTTTTTGGATTTAGATCTTCAGAATATTTAAACTGTGGATTGCATATTTGGTATGTTTCAACTATTTCCTTGGTCAATCTTGCCACCAACTGCAAATTAGAAGTTGAGAATCAGTTGAAAATTTTAGGTACTCTAAGCTCCAAACAGCCACAGTAAAAAAAACAGCAAAACTTGCCATCCTATATCAAAATTATGCTAGTTACATGTTTGTGTAATTAGAAACAAAAAAGCAAAGAGAAAGTTGCGATCTATGTAGCAACAGAGCTTTCAAGCAAATCACATCATCAGCACACCAATTCCCAAATAAATTAGATCCTACGAGTGACTCTGCCCAAGTGTATATCTCTATCATCCACACACCAACCAAGGTGAGCCAGAGTTAAAGAGACAGGGCCTATGAACTAAAACAGAGCCCAAACAGGTACGAAATGACTAGGAAGATGTCAATGCATTGTAGGAAAGGATGGTAGAAAAGGGATAATTACAATTGCATTTACTTTTCCAAAGTCCAAACAAGGGTTGTTTTAATTTTCAATTTGAAAATCATAAATTGAAAACTCACGAACATCTCACACAGGCCTTTAGTATTGTATTAATCCCACATTGTAAACATTGTAATTTATGTAAATTTCTCTTTTATTAAGATATTTAGTTATCATATATAGAAAGAGGATTTATTTTAAAGTATAGAAGTAGTTGGGTCAATATATTGGAATGGGGCATATACATAATCACCAATCAATGATATTGTTTTCAGTAATAGTCATCTTATTTCCAGTTGGTGGCAAGGCTTTCTAACTGCAATACTATGCTGCCATAAAATCCAATGTTGCCTTCATTGTAACCAAAGCTCAACCGCCTTCAATAAAGCTGAACTTGATACCCCACCAATGGCTTTACTGAGTTCAGAATAGTCTCAAACACCAAACCAACCATTGTCACGACCTGTCATTGCCAAAACTATGTCCGATAACCTCACTAGGTGATCCCCCCTGCCCCCAATTCGATCAAATAGTAGAGACATGCCATCAGCAGCCATCACATGCGCCATCCGGTTTGCCTACATTGTCATACTCATGTGTATCCTTCAGGTATCATGTAACGGCATGCCCTTCCTATGTTCACCTCAAGGGCAGACCCAACTTGCTCATCGGCATCGTCTACTTTTTTTATGGCCATTACCCAAAGTTTAGGTTGATTTTCCTTACAGAGCTTATTTGATCTCTGTCACCGATTCAGTACTACAATGTCTGACTCTGACACAGTTAGGTCAATCAGATTGCCTCAAACTCCAATCCCAGGGTGAAGTCTCATACAAAAGAGGAAGTGCCAGACCTTGGTAAATCTTAGTTGGAGCGCCTACAGGGGCTCATTGTTTCTCTCAATAAACCTTCTTAACTTGCTAGGCCCAGAACTAGAACAACTTCAATTTCTTATGCTTGAATGGTTCTAGTATAATATCTGAAGCATCATGGACTATTGACTCAGGTACTACAAAACAATATGACCTTCCACTCCCCCACATCTTTTGGTCTTATTACCCCATTTTAAGTAAACATCACTTAACCAACCGTACCATACATGATGACTAGGATGCCTCCAAGGCAAGGAATTATAGCATTAAATCACAAAATTGTCATTAGCATCTAACCCAATCCAATAGGATAAGACAGCAAAGTGAGAGAAACAAGCATTTGACGACAAAGAAACCGAATAGATAATTGACATATGAATGTGAATTGATAACCACATCAAATGTTCTTTAAACACATTAATTGAAAAATGCATTGACTAAGGGGCTACCGACAAAACGTTTACAAATGCATTGACTAAGAGGCTACCAACAAAACGTTTTCCGGATCTTACTATCAACCTAGTAGTGATAGTCTGATAGTTATCCTTTCAACAACTTCAGTAACATTATAATAATAGTCCACATTACAAATAATGAAGTTTTTGTAAATTACTAAGTATTTGGATTATTAATTACCATAGATAGGAGTTTTTACTTTTAAACTTTAAACCGTCCATCCATAATTCCCTTGGACTAACTCTTTGAACAGAGTTACCTCCAAGAGAACTGTGATTTCATCCACACACACACAAAAACACCACTTTCTCACTCAAAAATAAAAAATCAACCTTTTGAGCCAAAAAGCAACATTTCCCTCACAACACAGACAAGCATTTCCAAAAACACATACTAATTCAAAATGACACACTAATGCAACAACAACAATAACAAAAAGTTATAAAGAAAATCACCACAAATAAATAAATTAAACTTACAGGTTTCCTAACAACAGCACGCAACTTTGAGGACTTTCCAAGTTTTTGTTGCTGTAGTTCTTCACCCCTCGGTACAAAAGGAGCAAAAGCAAGCTCCCTGGGACGCCATCCCGAAGAAGACGAAGACGACGACGCCGTTTCGACAACCGTTTCTCTGGACTGAGTCTGCTCCGCTTCACTACTACAACTACTAGGTCTAACCTCATCCATCACTCTAAAAGAAACAGACCCAACCAGACCCTAATTTTTCAATTCAAACTCACAAATTCCTTTTTCACAATTCCAATTCCACTTTCATTACTATTAATCATCACATAAATAAAACACACACAAAAAAGGTTATAGTTAAGAAAGTAACCTTAACCCTCCTCTCGTTGAAAACACTACGCTACGATTCCAGTTTCTTGAGAAATTCACCGACGGATTTTAATCCCATCGTGAAACGGAACATCCAGAATCATCGTACGGTTAGGAAAAACCCGAGATCCATTGATTACAGGAGATTGAATTTACGGCGATGATGATGATGATGATGGTGGTGGTGACGACGATTTTCTTTTCTTTTCTTTTATTTTCCTCTGGGAATGAATTGAATCGGAGGGAGGAAAACGGAAGGAAAAGAAAAATGTTTTTTTTTTCAAAGGGGATTAGGGAGAAAAATAATGGATGGAAAGCGATTGGGATATTTGGTTTTTATATAAATATATATAATAATAAAATAAAATAAATATAAAGTAAATTAATTAAATATAAATAATTAAATTGAATTAAAGTATTATATTAATTACCACTATTAATATATCTTTGGTTTTGGCTTAGAAAGAAAAGAAGAGTAAGTGTAAATTTGATTTGACGATGCAAATTGCAATGGTTTAGTTTGTGTGTTTGATGGATGGTTTTCGGAGATAGACACAGCACGACCCACCGTCTTGCTTCGTAGTTTGGTCCAAGGTGAAATGTAGTATATAATTTCACTCAATCTTAGTTTATATATATATACTGTGACCATTATCAACAAAAATAAATACGTATTTTGTCTTAATTGGAGTAAATACAATATTTTATTAACATACGCATTAAAGAATAAAAAAAAATATGAGTGAAGTTTTATATAAAAACAAAAAAATTATATAATTACAAAGTGTTTAATACACTACTTCTAAGTAAATAAGTATTAATATGTGATCTCGTTAAAAATAATGGAATTATAAAATTTAAGATGATTTAAAATAAATAATTTTTTTAATATAAAAAGATAAAATTGATAACAAATACTTTAAATGAATGATCAAATTGAAAGACAAAAGTTACACTAAAATTTAGTATCCTTTTATATAAAGATATAAATATTTGATTATTTAATTAAATAAATGATAACAAATATAAATAAAATATATTAAATGAAAGGTAAAATTAGAAAACAAAAATCTCAATAAAATTTGATATTTTCTTTGTAGTGTAATGTAAATTTAAAATTTAGGAGGAATTACATAAAATATTTTTTGAATTATGCTTGCAATACACTAATTATCGTATTGTTTTTAACATATATTTTATAGTTAATTGAATTTCAAATGAATCTCATTAAATTTATATATTTTAAGAACAAAAAAATTATGTATTTTTAAATCTCTCTTCATTATTATTATTAATTTTATTTCCTCTATACTTTCTCTTTTTAACTGTCTTAAAATGAGTTATTTTTTTTATGTAATATTAATGACTTTTTCTGATTGTGGACTCTAATTAATATTATTTGTATTACTTTAAATTTATATATTTCTTTTGCATTTATAATAATAATAAATACATCAATATTTGATAAGAACTATTTAATAAAAATATTATTACCTCATGTCTCTCTTTTATTTATATATTTTTTATATGTACAAAATAGTCAAATAAATCACTCATAGTAGAACAAAGAAAGTAAAACATTTTCACCAATTCCAATCATGACTTCAAATAAATAAAAAATAAAAATTGATATCTAAAATATGTTGAATTCACAATTGTTTTTTATTTTAATTAAATAAAAGTTGATGTTCAAAATCATATTTTAAGTATGAATTGTAAAATTGAATGACTAAATTGATAGTATTTATTTTTATTGAGGGAGTAAATTAATGCCAATTTTTTTAAAAGATAAAAGTGGTGCTATTATTTACTAATAAACTAAACTAATATCCTTTATTAGGGCAAACTTATGTCAAATCAATGTTTCAAACATCCGAGCAATAATATACTTTTATAATTATTATACTTTTGCTAATACTACTTTTTACAAATTTTCTAGCCAATTAATACTTTAAATTTAGAACTAGTAGGTAAATAGTTTGAAACCAATTAATATCCATAAAATAAACATAAATATATAATAAGTTTCCATATTGTACATTGTTCTTCTCTTTTGAGAAGCCTGCATAAAAATAAAAATAAATAAATAAACTCAGAAATAAAAGACTAAATACATGTTTTGTGGTATACATGATTGTTGGAAGGATAGTTTAGAAACTATTGAAAATTGTAATGATATGTTGAGTCTTGAATTTGAATTGGAGATTTAACACTTTTCTATATTTAAGGCATTTGAGTTTAGTCATTAAGTTATTTGAAAGAAAAAAAATGATTTAATATATATATATATATATATATATATATATATATATTAATTAGATAATCATAAAATAAGTTGGTGTTTGAAGGGAGTTGATATTACGAGGAGACTATGCGTTTAATTCACCCCTCTAACAAAATTGACATTTAATTATTAATATTGATTAATTAAAAAATATTTATATTAATTACACCTATTTAAATAAATTATTGTCTTATACCAAAAATATATTTATAGTCCACTAAATATTAAATGTACTAATATTATATTAAAAATTGAACGCAACTCTCGCAAGAAAAATGGGGTGTTTTTTTTCAATAACTCTTTTTTTTTTAAAAAACACTAAATTACTCTATTTAAAAAAATATATACCAAAATACTCATTTTTTTACTTTAAGTTATAAGTCGCCATTTAGAAAAGCGACTTTCTCAAGGAAGCTAAAGTTTCAAATGGCTACTTCCCACGTGGTTTTAAAAAAAAAAAAATCAAAGACAAATTAATTGAAACAATGATCAAATAGAATTATCATTGAAACAAATTAAAATTGAAAATATAACAATTAAATTAAAAAAATTAAAAAGAAAAGAAAACGAGTTTCAAATTACCATTCCAACTTTGTGAAGACTTGTTTCCAGAGTAATGAAAATCAAGATGAAAACTGTGCAAACACAGGTAACAACTCACGTAGCTGTTTGTTGTAACTCCATTGAAGTGTCGCCACTTTCACTTGAAGCCATAGCAACACCTCCATTCAACAACAGCCATGAAATTAATTACACAAAATGGTAACATTTTTGTGTAGGAAGGTAAAGAAAAAGAACAAATGTAAACTAAGAAACAGAAGAAGAACTCGTAAACCAAGAAACACAAGAAGAAGCATATAGAAGATGTGAATTTGAATTTGAGTATACTATTATTAGCATAAATTTGGATTAATTAGTGGACGTACATTACATAGTGCATTGCCATTTCCAGTTACAAGCTGCATTGCCATTTCCAGTTACAAGCTGCATTGTCATTTTAAAAATTTACCTCCTTGCATCGGTAAGGCGTAGCATCCTCTGATAAATCTGTTTATACTTCTTGTGATCCTTAATATGATATCTATATGAATATGGCAGCAAAATCAGACATCTCTAATCTTTGTGTGCGTGCATGCAAGTATAATTTTGTTTACCCTAAAAAAAAATCAATATATTTTATTATGTTATTTTATGTGAAAATGAATCATTACATAGGCATTTGAAGTGTATAATTTAAACATGAGTTAAATATTTGTCACTAAACAATTAATTAAATTTGGTGTTTTATCACATTTTCTAAAAAAATGAATAATTAAAATATACTAATTTGAGATTATTATAATCACTATACAAGGGATAAATATTTGTCACTAAATAATTAATTAAAATAGGCTTAATTGCAGTTTTAGTCCATCTATTTATACTAATTCATGAAATTGGTCTCATATTTTAAAAGTCGACAATTTTGGTATCTCTCTCATATTTTTAAACTAAAAAAATGACGATTTAATATGTTTTAAATGACGTGACATACAATTCTATGGTATAAAACTATATATATGCATTGATTATTCATATATTATTAATTAAATTAAAAATATGAAAAATTTCTGAAGTTGAAATTTAAGTTTTTAGAGTGTTTTATTTCAATTTCATGGATGTTAATCACTTTGCATCATTGTATCATATGTCACGTTATCATTTTTTACTTATAAAATTAAAGGGAGTAAATAAAATTGTCGACTTTTAAAATAGAAGGATCAAATTCGTGAATCAGTATAAATAGAGGGAATAAAACTGCAATTAAGTCATTAAAATAAGTGTATTTTTAATATCATCGACATAAAAATGGAGTATTTTTCTAACATTTTCTAAAATTGTGAGAATAATTAGAATATACTAATTTGAGATTATTACAATAACCATAGAGATAAATATTTGTCACTAAAAAATTAATTAAAATAAATATTTTTTAATATCGTCAACATAAAAATGTGAATAATTATAATACATGGGACTATAATTTTTTACAGTTAAGAACTTACAATTCATACACACAAAAATATTTATCATTAATCAATTAGTTAAATTTAGTGTTTTTTTATTATATATTCTAAGTGATTGAGGATAAAATAAAGATTTCCATTGAGGAAATTTTGTGACAACAATAACTTCAAGATAAGAGATAAAATCTAATTTATACATTTCAAAAAGAATTCTCACAATTTATATCATATTTCACACAAGCATCTCTCTCGCGCGCGAACGCTTTTCACAGTTTTCATCCCCTCACGCGCGAACTCATCTCCCTCGCACCAACTTCGACGCCGATGATGAGTTGATCGGCCACAACGTTTTTCTGTTTCCGCACTGACAACGAAAGAGATTAAGCATAATTTTTTTTGGGTCCATTATCATCTTTACATTAGTTGCACGTAGAGCTGTCAAAAAAGTTCCCAACTATTAGGCTCTTTAATTTTTTTCTATTAAAATCTAAATATTAGGGCTTAAGAGAGAGGGCTCATGGAGCTTATAGACCCCCAATATTTTCTATTATTCATATTTTCATTTCTTTTCACGAGCAAGTTCGTTTGGTAGAAACACTATCAAAAAATCAGAATCAATGCATCTTCAAATTTTGTACTTGTTCTATTATGCATATTCTCATGGTTTTGAAGAGACTTCGAACTTTTATCTTGTTTTATTTAAAACTCTGATTTTGTACTGTGAAGTTTTATAGAAAGTGAACTAGTTTGGATGCCTCTGGTTTAGATATATTCGCTCAGGCTTGTGAATTATCAGATTGTAACTTCACAATTTCTAAAAATTATCTTATAGTAACTTGCTGTTGAGTTTTATATAAGCTAATAAAAATTGAAGTTTTATAGTTCAATTTCTAAAAATTGAAGTTTTATAGTTCAATTTCTAAAAATTGAAGTTTTATCGTCTACAAGCAGGACAGGTACGTGGAAGAAAATAGCGTTGTTTGGCTGCATTTATGTTTTTTTTGCAATTTAAAGTTTGTCAATTCATTTTTATATTTCATATTATATTACAGGATTAACTAAGAAGATATCTAAGTGAAATCCCTATGAATGTAACACTGTTTTTGTAACAACAACAACTTAAACTATAGATATCGCACATGCGTAGATCATGGTAATTTTCTTTTCTTCATCCCTCTACAATGTAATAATAATCTTAACTTTCATTTAGGGACCACTTTTACTTGTTGCTTTGGTAGAAAAATACAATAACTTTAGTGGTTTCGTCAAAGACTTGTAGGACCATTTCTAAAATGCTAAACAAGTTGGTAACTTGTGTAAATTGTTATTGGTTATGAATATTTTCAAATACATTGGCTAAATCTTTTACATGGAATGATTTTAAGGTAAATATTTTTGTTGATAAGATAGAGTTTTAAGACATTACTCAGAAAATCAGCTTATTTGTTTTGGTAGGACCTAAAAGTGGCCAAAATAAGAGCCATTTAGTTGTGAGAATGACAAAGTTGGTAATTTTCAATATGATGACATGAACAGGTGATGGAGAACCTGAACCTAGGCAAATAGGCTATTAAGTTACTTGATTTGCTTGTTAAATTTCTTAGTTTCTAATCTACAATTCTAAATAAATAAGCATAGCTTTGATAATTAATTAGTGGTTGTTTCTGCAACAAAAACACATACAAAATAATTTACAGCATGATAAAAAAAAGTATTATCTAATACCTTATCTCAACAAGTAAGTAAATTTTCATTATAATTTATCTATTATAACATAAATGTACTTAACATTATATATAGAATTTCAATTGTAATTTATCTAGTACCTTAGCTCGAATGAAGTGCCACAGGTTTCAAAATGTTCTTTCTAGTGTTATTGCTTGTCATCCGAAGGCAGCTGGAGGAAAGTTATTTCAGACACCGACCGTTCTTTTGATGTTTTTTTTAGCATATGGCGAAAATTGAGAGGTATTTGTATTTGTACTAGTTTATTTTATTCCTTAGTTGATATTTGATATTCTGATAATGACTTCATTATCTTAGTCCAAGTACAAATCTGCATACAATAGCTCAAACAAGTGTGGAAATGCAATATCACTTAATGAATCTATTCTTTAAATAAATTATTTGCTTTTTTGTAAGCATCTGGTTAAATTTTTCCCTCTATACCTCCATGATGCTTTTCTGCCACATTTTGGCACCTATTAGTTTATTTACTCAAAACAATGTCATGATAATGTCACTTATGTATCGCTCCATTATGGTGGTTAAATACTTGAATCCTATTTATATTTGAATTTGAAACATTCACAAGAAACATTGACTTTGTATCCTATTTGAGTATTTTTATCCCGATTAGTCCTCCTAAATTTTATTTATTAGGTGCCAACAAATCAATATATGCTCCTGATCCCCTTGATGTTTGGAGAATGGTATAAGTGGACATTGTCTCCAATGGCAAAAAAACTTACACTAACAACTATAATTTACTCAATATATATATATATATATATATATATATATATATATATATATAATATATATATATTTATATT
>NC_021166.2:18312780-18323183 GCF_000331145.2 Cicer arietinum
CAATATATATATATATATATATATATATATATATATATATATATAATATTTAAATGTTTATAATTCAGATATTTGGAAACTTAAAACCATTAGAAGATGATGAAATAATTAACGTCCGAATTTGTTGAAAATGATCGAAGCACTTGTATCATTTTAGTATCTTTAGGCTATTAATAGAAGATTATATATTTTTTTTAACAAGTAGTGGATGATTATATAATTCTGAATTTGATAACTCTGAATTTGTAACATTTTTATGACTTTGATTTTGAATGTAAAACTTTGTATGAAGGTTTGTATTTTACGATCATACTTTAATTTTAAATTATTTGTGTATGATATTATGGTTGTATAAGAAATTTTAGTTAATATGGTAATATGTGAAACTCTAATTATGTATATATGAGTAATAAAAATTATAAACTATTTATTTAAAAAGTTAATTATTTAAAAAGTGTTGAATCTCACATTCGTATTTAAGACTCAACATATTCAAGACTCACAACATATCATTAGAACTTTCAACTAATCATTTCTAAAGTATCCTTACAACAATCATGTATACCACAAACATGTATTTAGTCTTTTATTACTAAGTTTGGATTTTTTTTATGTAGGCTTCTCAAAAGAAAAACAATATACAATATGGAAACTTATTATATATTTATGTTTATTTTATGGATATTAATTGGTTTCAAACTATTTACCTACTAGTTCTAGATTTAAAGTATTAATTGGCTAGAAAAGTTGTAAAAAGTAGTATTAGCAAAAGTATAATAATTATAAAGGTATATTATTTTTCGGATGTTTGAAACATTGGTTTGACATAAATTTGGCCTAATAAAGGATATTAGTTTAGTTTATTAGTAAAAATAATAGTACGACTTTTATCTTTTAAAAAATTGGCATTAATTTATTCTCTCAATAAAAAGAAATACTATCAATTTAGTCATTCAATTTTACAATTTATACTTAAAATATGATTTTGACACCAACTTTTATTTAATTAAAATTAAAAGCAGTTGTAAATTCAATATTTTTAGATATCAAAGTTTTGTATTCATGAAAATGTTTTACTTTCTTTATTCTACTGTGAATGATTTATTTGACTACTTCACACATATAAAAAAATATATAAATAAAAGAGAGACATCAGATAATAACATTTTTATTAAATCGTTCTTATCAAATATTGATGTATTTATTATTATTATTATAAATATAAAATAAATATATTAAATTAAAGTGATACAAATAATATTAATTAGAATGTAAAATCAAAAAAAATTCATTAATGTTACATAAAAAAAGATAACTCATTTTGAGACGGTTAGAGAGAGAAAATATAGAGGAAATAAAATTAATAATAATAATGAAGAGCGATTTTAAAATGCATATTTTTTTTGCTCTTAAAATATATAAATTTAATGGGGTTCATTTGAAATTCAACTAACTATAAAATACAAGCACAATTGCTGCTGTTGTCACTTAACTTAATTTCATATAACAATTCAGTCTTTTAATTTTATTACAAAAACTCGAAAATATAAAAATAAAAATATGCGTTTATTTAAAGATTTGAGTTATAAATTTGTGTTATATTGAAGATCATAATTAATTTTATGAGTTTTGTTAAAAAATTTTAATGAATTTTTATAAAAAGATGATAACATTGTTAACATTTTAAAATATAAAAGATCAAATTATTTACTTAAAATTAAATAAATGACTAAATCGAAAAAAATAATATATAACTGAAGTGTTATCTTCAATTAAATTAAGGAGTCACATAAACAATTATGTCTAAAATATATTTTGACAACAATACGTTAAATAGTATATTGTCAACATAATTCAAAAATATTTTATGTAATTCCTCCTAGATTTTAAATTTACATTACTCTACAAAGGAAATATCAAATTTTAATGTGATTTTTGTTTTTTAATTTTACATTTCATTTAATATATTTTATTTATATTTTTATCATTTATTTAACTAAATAATCAAATACTTAATCTTTATATAAAACGATACAAATTTTAACATAACTTTTATCTTTTAAAAAATCTAAAACAAACATCTTTTAAAACTTTAAAAAATAAACTTATATTTTTATAGAACATATTTTTTCCTAAAATAAACACAATCATTTTAATCTGTCAAACAAATATAAAACCATTAATCATTGATTCACTATTCCATCACTTTAAACCAAGAGGGAGTGAAATTATATACACCCATCTCACCGTGGACCAAACTACGAAGCAAATGCAATTTGCATCCTCAAATCAAATTCAGACACTATTCTTTCTCTCATTCTTTCTAAACCAAAACCAAAGATATATTAATAGTGGTAATTAATATAGTACTTTATTTTAATTTAATTTAATTAATTTACGTTATATAATTAATTTATTATTATATATATTATATAAAAACCAAATATCCCAATAGCTTTCCATCCATTATTTTTCTCCCTAATCCCTTTTGAAAAAAAAAACATTTTTCCTTTCCTTCCGTTTTCCTCCCTCCGATTCAATTCATTCCCAGAGGAAAATAAAAGAAAAGAAAAGAAAATCGTCGTCACCATCATCATCGTCATCATCATCGCCGTAAATTCAATCTCCTGTAATCAATGGATCTCGGGTTTTTCCTAACCGTACGATGATTCTGGATGTTCCGTTTCACGATGGGATTAAAATCCGTCGGTGAATTTCTCAAGAAACTGGAATTGTAGCGTAGTGTTTTCAACGAGAGGAGGGTTAAGATTACTTTCTTAACTATAACCCTTTTTTGTGTGTGTTTTATTTATGTGATGATTAACGAGAGTCGTCGTCGTCTTCGGGATGGCGTCCTAGGGAGCTTGCTTTTGCTCCTTTTGTGCCGAGGGGTGAAGAACTACAAAAACTTAGTGCTTCTGGAAAGTCCTCAAAGTTAGGAAACCTGTAAGTTTAATTTATTTATTTGTGGTGATTTTCTTTATAACTTTTTGTTATTGTTGTTGTCGCATTAGTGTGTCATTTTGAATTAGTTAGTGTTTTTGGAAATGCTTGTCTGTGTTGTGAGGGAAATGTTGCTTTTTGACTCAAAAGGTTGGTTTTTTTATTTTCGAGTGAGAAAGTGGTGTTTTTTTGTGTGTGCGCGCGGATAAAATCACAGTTCTCTTGGAGGTAACTGTGTTCAAAGAGTTAGTCCGAGGGAATTATGGATGGATGGTTTAAAGTTTAAAAGTAAAAACTCCTATCTATGATAATTAATAATCCAAATCCTGAGTAATTTACAAAAATTCATTATTTGTAATGTGGACTATTATTATAATGTTACTGAAGTTGTTGAAAGGATAACTATCAGATTATCACTACTAGGTTGATAGTAAAATCCGGAAAAGGTTTTGTCGGTAGCCCCTTAGTCAATGCATTTTAAAATTGATGTGTTTAAAGAACATTTGATGTGGTTATCAATTCACATTCACATGTCAATTATCTATTCGGTTTCTTTGTCGTCAAGTGCTGGTTTCTCTCGCTTTGCTGTCTTATCCTATTGGATTGGGTTAGATGCTAATGACAATTTTGTGATTTAATGCTATAATTCCTTGCATTGGAGGCATCCTAGTCATCATGTATGGTACGGTTGGTTAAGTGATGTTTACTTAAAGTGGGGGTAATAAGATGCCTGGTTAAGTGATGTTTACTTAAAGTGGGGTTATAAGACCAAAAGATGTGGGGAATGGAAGGTCATATTGTTTTGTAGTACCTGAGTCAGTAATCCATGATGCTTCAGATATTATACTAGAACCATTCAAGCATAAGAAATTGAAGTTGTTATTAGTTCTGGGCCTAGCAAGTGTAAGAAGGTTTATTGAGAGAAACAATGAGGCCCTGTAGGCGCTCCAACTCAGATTTACCAAGGGCTGGCACTTCCTCTTTTGTATGAGACTTCACCCTGGGATTGGAGTTTGAGGCGATCTGATTGACCTAACTGTGTTAGAGTCAGACATTGTAGTACTGAATCGGTGACAGAGATCAAATAAACTCTGTAAGGAAAATCAACCTAAACTTTGGGTAATGGCCATAAAAAAAGTAGACGATGCCAATGAGCAAGTTGGTCTGCCATTGAGGTGAACATAGGAAGGGCATGCCGTTACATGATACCAGAAGGATACACATGAGTATGACAATGTAGGCAAACCGGATAGTGCATGTGATGATTGCTGATGGCATGTCTTTACTATTTGATCGAATTGGGGGCAGGGGGGATCACCTTGTGAGGTTATTGGACATAGTTTTGGCAATGACAGGTCGTGACAATGGTTGGTTTCGTGTTTGAGACTATTCTGAACTCAGTAAAGCCATTGGTGGGGTATCGAGTTCAGCTGTAGTGAAGGCGGTTGAGCTTTGGTTACAATGAAGGCAACATAGGATTTTATGGCAGCATAGTCATGCAGTTCGAAAGCCTTGCCACCAACTGGAAATAAGATGACTATTAATGAAAACAATATCATTGATTGGTGATTATGTATATGACCCATTCCAATATATTGACCCAACTACTTCTATACTTTAAAATAAATCCTCTTTCTATATGTGATAACTAAATATCTTAATAAAAGAGAAATTTACATAAATTACATTGTTTACAATGTGGGATTAATACGATTCAAAAAGCCTGTGTGAGATGGGTGTGAGTTTTTAATTTATGATTTTCAAATTGAAAATTAAAACAACCCTTGTTTGGACTTTGGAAAAGTAAATGCAATTGTAATTATCCCTTTTCTACCACCCTTTCCTACAATGCAATTACATCTTCCTAGTCATTTCGTACCTGTTTTGGGCTCTGTTTTAGTTCATAGACCCTGTCTCTTTAACTCTGGATCACCTTGGTTGGTGCGTGGAAGATAGACACGTACACTTGGGCAGAGTCACTCGTAGGATCTAATTTCTTTGGGAGTTGGTGTGCTGATGATGTGGTTTTGTTGAAAGCTCTGTTGCTCTACATAGATCGCAACTTTCTCTTTGTTTTTTTGTTTCTAATTACACAAACATGTAACTAGCATAATTTTGATATAGGATGGCAAGTTTTGCTGTTTTTTTTACTGTGGCTGTTTGGAGCTTAGAGTACCTAAAATTTTCAACTGATTCTCAACTTCTAATTTGCAGTTGGTGGCAAGATTGACCAAGGAAATAGTTGAAACATACCAAATATGCAATCCACAGTTTAAATATTCTGAAGATCTAAATCCAAAAAGATTCTTGACTAGCCCATCTATTGGAGTGCATAATGATGGCTATGATAATGTAAACTCGGATCTTATTCTGACAGTGAATTTGTCTTGATCCATGTAGAGAAAAGTAGAAGGTTTGTCATTCATATTTGATTCCTTCATTCTATGTTATAATGATGTGTTCCTTAACGAATACCAAAAGCAATACTTGTTGATTTTTTTATGATACCAAAGGTGTCAGTTGTCTCATCATCCATCTGGCAAAATCACTACGTCTTCATAAAATTTGCATTCCGTTATGGTGTAGATATATTGTCAAAGATCTCCTTGGGCATGGGACATTTGGACAAGTGGCCAAATGCCGGGATTCAGATACCGACAGTTTTGTTGCTGTGAAGATCATTAAAATACAACCTGCATACTATCAACTGGCGCTGGTTGAAGAGACTATTTTAACAATGGTAACCAGCTATTGTTATTATTAATATTGTTATCATTTTTAAGACGCTAGTCATTTTCTTGGAAGTGCAGCCATGAGATGGTGGTCAGACAACTTTTTTTTTTGTGTAGTTAAATAAGTATGACCCTGAGGATAAGCATCACATTGTTCGTTTATATGATTATTTTGTATTTCAACGGCATTTGTGATGCTTTGAACTTCTTGACACAAACCTGTAAGTTTTTAACTTCTTTGTCATTTGATATTTGTCTGGCTTTCATCATTGAGAGTGTATCAAAACTTAAACGATGTTCAAGTTCAATTTAACTTTAAATCTTGGATGAATTATACGGATCTGACTCGTCGAGAGTGAGTAACTCATATTAGAATGTAAAGTGAGTAATGTCAACCATTGATTAACAAATCAAAGGTAATTATAGTTTGGTCGTCATAACAAATCACGAGTTTGTTGAAAGAACAATCCTTGATTTTCTGACTTTACACTTTAATCACTTTAGAGGAGCCAAAGTCGAATTATGCGATGTTACTATGCTAGATTTATTATTTTCCTCCCACTTGCATTTTTGTGTGTTGACGTTATATAGTATACAGGTATGAGCTTATCAAAATGAATCATTTTAGGGGATTATCACTTGGTATTGTTCAGCTGTTCTCTAACCAGGTATGTCAATTTTTTGTGTAACCATTCTGTTTAGTCCTTTTTGTTGGTTTTGATATCTTATTTTAATCTATTTTCTTAAATTTATGTTTTAAGATTTTATGTGGACTGGCTCTATTAAAAGATGCTGCCATTATTCATTGTGATCTGAAGCCAGAAAACATTCTTTTATGTACGAGGTTGGTTTCTTACATGAAGGTGCTCATAAAGAACTGTATGCTGCAGCTATTTTCTTTAATTTTCCATGTATGATGCAGCTATTTCATCTTTAGATTTTATGCAACTTTGTTTTGTGCGCAGTAGCAATGTGAAGCCAGCAGAAATAAAGATTATTGACTTTGGATCAGCATGCACGGAAAATCGCACTGTTTACTCCTATATTCAGGTATACACATTATATTCACTGTTGAAAGTAGGCTTTTATGATAATTCTTATTTCTAATTATAATTATCTGGTACTTACATCACCTTTTACCTGTTTTTTGTGCAGGGTCGATACTATAGATCTCCTGAGGTTCTTCTTGGATATCAGTATCCTAACCAATGAAGTTAGTAGTTGAAAGCCTGAGGTTCTTTGCAGGCTTTTTTATTTTTATTTTTGAGTTTCTTTGTATTGCTTTATTTTATTGCCTCATCAGCTTTCTACATTACAAGCTGTATGCGGCTGTCTTAGTTTGCTCAGCTGCTCTTAATATAAAGATTGTACTATAGCATGTGGAACCATAGTTTGGCTTTATGTTGATGATATCCGGCTAATGCAAGAATAATTTTGCCAAAGCTTCATCTAATGACAATTAAAGCTTCGACATTTCATCTAATGACAATTAAAGCTTCTACATTTACTTGTTGCTCGGTATTTTACTACTATGACGTAGTTATATAGCATCATTGAAGAATTTTTTTGTTCAACTGAAGCTACATATTCATCCCCTCATGCCATGTTTTCCTTCCTTTTGTTAAGGGTGGGGAATGAATTAGTTGATTTGCCAAAGCCTTGTCTTTCTTCAGTACTCTTTAATGCTTTAGTTTTACTAAAACATTATGTGTGGCTGGTTTGTTACACTCACATTTCAACACGAACATGATATACATTATCCTCATGATTGTATGATATAAAGAAATAATTCAATCACACATAGGATACCTTGATAACATAAGACGCTAGATTTACGTAGCAGCATGCCCTTGTCTAAATTGATGGCACACTTATAATATTGTGAGGATGACTTGTTATCTCCTTTTTATTAACTATTTTTAAAACATTTATAAATGTTTATAAATCAGATATTTAGAAACTTAAAACCATTAGAAGATGATGAAATGATGAACGGTTGACAACGTTGTGCAAGTTTAATTCTTGAACTAATTAAAAATTATTGAAGCACTCGTATCACTTTGGTATCTAAAGGCTATTAATGGAAGATTGTGTTTTTTTAACAACTAGTGGATGATTATGTAGCTCTGAATTTGATAAATCTGATTTTGTAAGATTTTTATGACTCCTTATCATTGATTTTAAATATAAAACTTCGTATGAAGTTGTGTTTTATGGTGATATTTTAATGATATTATAGTTGTATAAGAAATTCTAGTTAACAAGGTAATATGTGAAATTTTGATTATGCATATGTGAGGAATGAGTGTTATGAACTATTTAAAAAAAAAAGTATTTAGATAGGTTGGTATAAATTTTAGTTAATAAGATAACATTTGAATTTGACTTATTATATCGATTTAAATTTAATTGATGAAATAAACAATTTTGTATTTTTACTTGGAACATATTTTATTTTAGCATTATTATTCGGGATGAATTTGAACTCAGACCTCTAGTTAGCAGGAAATGACTCATCATTTCATTTAAGTCGTGTTACTCCAAATGGTCTAGTACATCGGGAGAATATTTGAAGTTTGAACACTAAAATACTCATACGTACCTTACATGGTTAACGTGACCCATTATCTCTATCTCTTATCAGTCAACACATGCATTTTGCCTCATGTAATGGACAATGTGACACATTTGTTTTGGTCCCTAACGATGAGAACAAAACGATTGAATGGTATCTATAAATTTAAGGAATTTGTAATGTAGTTAATGTCTCACCAAATTTGATTTAAGCAACTCGGTTGATGCGGATCAATAATAAACAAGTACTTTATTTTATTTTTTTACAGAAACAAAATCAATACATTTCATTATTATTATTATTATTATTATTATTATTATTATTATTATTATTATTATTATTATTATTATTATTATTATTAATTAAATAACTAAACAATAGAAGATGATAACACGATAAAAACATGTAATTATAATGTTAGCTAATGTCTAAACAAACACATTTGTTGACACCTTAGCTAAAGTGTGAACAAACATAATTATAATGTTTCAATAATAGATTTATAATGATCAATAATTGATTCAAATTTTGAGAAATTAAAAGGGACATGATACTCGATTTGAGTGAAGTTTATAAATCACTTTAAATTTATTTGATTATTTACAGATAAATATGAAAAAAATTGTAGAAAACCAAACAACTATACAATGTCTCATAATCTGTTTTCATTAAGAATCCCTCACCAAATCGATTAGGAAATCGATTGGCTCGAAACCAGGGGCTCAGGAACCAATCAATCGATTTACCAATCGATTGAATTCAGCCCAGGATTCTGTTTTCATTAAAAATCTTCACCCCAATCGATTGCCCAATCGATTGGCTCAGTGAAAATCCTCATTTTTAGTTGTATGATTAATTGCTCATGAATCTATCCATGTCTTGTTTTATCATGTGTTAATTAGGAGATCGAGAACTGCATTTTACCTTCATTTTCATTGGCAATGTACTGTATGAACTTTTCGCATATTGAAAATCCTGTTAAGGTGCATGCTTAGTTAAAAAGTTGTTTTGAGCATTCAAAAACTTAATTGCTATGTGTTAACTGTTATTTTCTGGTTGGTGACCCTTTACACTATTGTGGAAATCTGGGCTTTGCCCTCAGATGAGAGTCAGGACGGCCCTACTGGTTCGTACCCTACGGACAGGGATGGAGATGGGAATGCTTGACTGCGGTTGTGTTAGGAGGATCTCACGGGGCGCGTGGAGATTACTCAGGGTGTATAGTTTTTGGTAGGATGATCAGATTAGGATGATGTATAGGGACTAGGGGTCCTTCTTTTTGGTTTGGAGTATTTTAGTTTTGGAAAACTGTACTTATACAAATATTATCAGTTTTATATCATCTTTGAATGGGTTCCATGTACCATTTGATGTTTATGTAGAAATGTTTTGGATTTGTAATTGGAGAAACTTTTCCGCTGCTTGTAAATTATAATGACTCAATTATTTATCCAAAAGCATTTCCTGATTTATTTCTTTGTTCGTTTTTAATTACTTTTAGAAAAAAAAAATATACCCTCGCTTTGAAAAACGGGGTGTTACATTGTGGTATCAGAGCATAGGTTTAGTTTTCTTTGGGAGCTGTGGAACCTTGGTTATAGATTGTAGGTCGACCTATAAGTTAGGAGTTGTTATCTGATCATGTGTCGGTTTAGGTGACTTGAGTTGTCAAGTCCAATATATTTGTGTGTTGTTAGTCGGACGTTAGTTTGGAATTATTTGAAGTAGTGTTAAGACTCTACTTGATGATGGTTTTATAGGAAACCATGCCGCCAAGAAGGAATGACGCTCCGAGAGACAACGCTAATAGGAATGATCAAATGGCGGAGGCTATGAATAACATGGCTGCTTCTGTCGCCGCACAGACCGCTGCCAAGACTCAACGGGATCTTGAAAAGAGGGGAAGAGAGATCCGTGCTGCAGAGTCAAGGGGGCTAGAAGACTTCCGTCGTTACAATCCTCCTAAGTTCAAGGGGGATGAGGGTTCAGAGAAGGCGGATCAATGGATCCAAGAAGTGGAGAAAATCTTTGATATGATAAAATGTCAGGAGGGAGTGAAGGTCAGCTATGCCACTTATATGCTGTTGGGAGATGCCGAGTACTGGTGGAGGAGTGCAAGGTTATTGATGGGAGCAGCCCACGAGGAGGTGAAC
>NC_021166.2:18323683-18337035 GCF_000331145.2 Cicer arietinum
GGATGTGTTGCTATGGTTTCAAGTGAAAGTGGCGACACTTCAATGGACTTACAACATACAGCTGCGTGAGTTGTTGCCTGTGTTTGCACAGTTTTCATGTTGATTTTCATTACTCTGGAAACAAGTCTTCACAAAGTTGGAATGGTAATTTGAAATTCGTTTTCTTTTTTTTAATTTTTTTTTTTTTTAATTTGTTATATTTTCAAATTTAACCACATCTAAAATTAGGGGATATTAATGTGATCACTGATTAATTCTTAACCACTAAAATGCTTCGAGTACAAACAAAAAATCATTCACATACTTACAATTGCATAATTCTGAATTTAACATCAAGTAACACCATGTGTAAATGAAAATTGCAATTATATCTATCAACTGCTTTAGGTATATTTTATCATTTTTTTTTGTATCAAAATGTTATTTTTAATCTATATAATTATAATTACTACTGTTGATTTAAATAGAAAAATATTGGAAGGTTCTGTGAATACCTTAAAAGGTAGGATTGTGAGACGTTATTCCTTATTTGACAAAGAAGGGACCAAAATAGTCCTAATATTGAAAGGCAAGAATAGACTAAGTAGAATATTATAGTATATATTCTGAAAAACATATATATGATATGATTCGTGCAGCTTCATCAAATCAATATTTATAAGTTGCTTATATTTTTCAATCATGCAAACTCTAACATGGTGTGTCTTGGAGCTCTGTTTGGATGCAAGCGTTCCGATTCCATCGTAAGCTATCTTCTATCAACTTTCGTCACCATATCAATTCTCTGTGTTTTGCGTTTGTTATGTTATGGTCTTTACCGGTTCCTTAAGAAGAGAGATTCTTGTGTTGATGCACAACAACAACATGGTATCTTAGAATCCACAAATACAATTGTAATTCATTGAACAAGACCTTCTCTATCTCTATTTTGCTTATTTTTTTCCTTATGTATTATTTCCCTTCTACCATTTCCTTGAAATTATGTATTATGTTATTTATGTTAAATATTTTGGAATTTAAGAATAGTAATTAGTCGTACATCATCAATTAAAAATGTTTTAAATAAAACATATACCGATGCAAGGTGGTAAATTTTTAAAATGGCAATGCAGCTTGTAATGTAGAAAGCTGATGAGGCAATAAAATAAAGCAATACAAAGAAACTCAAAAATAAAAATAAAAAAGCCTGCAAAGAACACCTCAGGCTTTCAACTACTAACTTCATTGGTTAGGATACTGATATCCAAGAAGAACCTCAGGAGATCTTTAGTATCGACCCTGCACAAAAAACAGGTAAAAGGTGATGTAAGTACCAGATAATTATAATTAGCAATAAGAATTATCATAAAAGCCTACTTTCAACAGTGAATATAATGTGTATACCTGAATATAGGAGTAAACAGTGCGATTTTCCATGCATGCTGATCCAAAGTCAATAATCTTTTATTTCTGCTGCTTCACATTGCTACTGCGCACAAAACAAAGTTGCATAAAATCTCAAGATGAAATAGCTGCATCATACATGGAAAATTAAAGAAAATAGCTGCAGCATACATTTCTTTATGAGCACCTTCATGTAAGAAACCAACCTCGTACATAAAACAATGTTTTCTGGCTTCAGATCACAATGAATAATGGCAGCATCTTTTAATTGAGCCAGTCCACATAAAATCTTAAAACATAAATTTAAGAAAATAGATTAAAATAAGATATCAAAACCAACAAAAAGGACTAAACAGAATGGTTACACAAAAAATTGACATACCTGCTTAGAGAACAGCTGAACAATACCAAGTGATAATCCCCTAAAATGATTCATTTTGATAAGCTCATACCTGTATACTATATAATGTCAACACAAAAAAATGCAAGTGGGAGGAAAATAATAAATCTAGCATAGTAACATTGCATAATTCGACTTTGGCTCCTCTAAAGTGATTAAAGTGTAAAGTCAGAAAATCAAAGATTGTTCTTTTAACAAACTCGTGATTTGTTATGACGACCAAACTATAATCACCTTTGATTTGTTAATCAATGGTTGACATTACTCACTTTACATTCTAATATGAGTTACTCACTCTCGACGAGTCAGATCCGTATAATTCATCCAAGATTTAAAGTTAAATTGAACTTGAACATCGTTTAAGTTTTGATACACTCTCAATGATGAAAGCCAGACAAATATCAAATGACAAAGAAGTTAAAAACTTACAGGTTTGTGTCCAGAAGTTCAAAGCATCACAAATGCCGTTGAAATACAAAATAATCATATAAACGAACAATGTGATGCTTATCCTCAGGGTCATACTTCTTATTTAACTACACACAAAAAAAAAGTTGTCTGACCACCTTCTCATGGCTGCACTTCCAAGAAAATGACTAGCGTCTTAAAAATGATAACAATATTAATAATAACAATAGCTGGTTACCGTTGTTAAAATAGTCACTTCAACCAACGCCAGTTGATAGTATGCAGGTTGTATTTTAATGATCTTCACAGCAACAAAACTGTCGGTATCTGAATCCCGGCATTTGTCCACTTGTCCAAATGTCTCATGCCCAAGGAGATCTTTGACAATATATCTACACCATAACGGAATGCAAATTTTATGAAGACGTAGTGATTTTGCCAGATGCATGATGAGACAACTGACACCTTTGGTATCATAAAAAAATCAACAAGTATTGCTTTTGGTATTCGTTAAGGAACACATATCATTATAACATAGAATGAAGGAATCAAATATGAATGACAAACCTTCTACTTTTCTCTACATGGATCAAGACAAATTCACTGTCAGAATAAGATCCGAGTTTACATTATCATAGCCATCATTAAGCACTCCAATAGATGGGCTAGTCAAGAATCTTTTTGGATTTAGATCTTCAGAATATTTAAACTGTGGATTGCATATTTGGTATGTTTCAACTATTTCCTTGGTCAATCTTGCCACCAACTGCAAATTAGAAGTTGAGAATCAGTTGAAAATTTTAGGTACTCTAAGCTCCAAACAGCCACAGTAAAAAAAACAGCAAAACTTGCCATCCTATATCAAAATTATGCTAGTTACATGTTTGTGTAATTAGAAACAAAAAAACAAAGAGAAAGTTGCGATCTATGTAGAGCAACAGAGCTTTCAACAAAACCACATCATCAGCACACCAACTCCCAAAGAAATTAGATCGTACGAGTGACTCTGCCCAAGGTGAGCCAGAGTTAAAGAGACAGGGTCTATGAACTAAAACAGAGCTCAAACAGGTAAGAAATGACTAGGAAGATGTAATTGCATTGTAGGAAAGGATGGTAGAAAAGGGATAATTACAATTGCATTTACTTTTCCAAAGTCCAAACAAGGGTTGTTTTAATTTTCAATTTGAAAATCATAAATTAAAAACTCACGCCCATCTCACACAGGTTTTTTGAATCGTATTAATCCCACATTGTAAACAATGTAATTTATGTAAATTTCTCTTTTATTAAGATATTTAGTTATCACATATAGAAAGAGGATTTATTTTAAAGTATAGAAGTAGTTGGGTCAATATATTGGAATGGGTCATATACATAATCGCCAATCAATGATATTGTTTTCATTAATAGTCATCTTATTTCCAGTTGGTGGCAAGGCTTTCGAACTGCATGACTATGCTGCCATAAAATCCTATGTTGCCTTCATTGTAACCAAAGCTCAACCGCCTTCACTACAGCTGAACTCGATACCCCACCAATGGCTTTACTGAGTTCAGAATAGTCTCAAACACGAAACCAACCATTGTCACGTCCTGTCATTGCCAAAACTATGTCCAATAACCTCGCAAGGTGATCCCCCCTGCCCGCAATTCGATCAAATAGTAAAGACATGCCATCAGCAATCATCACATGCACTATCCGGTTTGCCTACAGTGTCATACTCATGTGTATCCTTCTGGTATTATGTAACGGCATGCCCTTCCTATGTTCACCTCAATGGCAGACCAACTTGCTCATTAGCATCGTCTACTTTTTTTATGGCCATTACCCAAAGTTTAGGTTGATTTTCCTTACAGAGCTTATTTGATCTCTGTCACCGATTCAGTACTACAATGTCTGACTCTGACACAGTTAGGTCAATCAGATTGCCTCAAACTCCAATCCCAGGGTGAAGTCTCATACAAAAGAGGAAGTGCCAGCCCTTGGTAAATCGGAGTTGGAGCGCCTACAGGGACTCATTGTTTCCCTCAATAAACCTTCCTACACTTGCTTTCTAGCCACGAGGCCCAGAACTAGTAACAACTTCAATTTCTTATGCTTGAATGGTTCTAGTATAATATCTGAGGCATCATGGATTATTGACTCAGGTACTACAAAACAATATGACCTTCCATTCCCCACATCTTTTGGTCTTATTAACCCCCACTTTATGTAAACATCACTTAACCAAACGTACCATACATGATGACCGATATAACTTTTTGTTCTATAATAAATGCCAAAAAATAAGCTGCAATGAAACATGTGTACAGTACATAAGTCTTAAATAATTTTTCTCAATGCAATAAATCTTTTTACCAAATAGTTTAATCAGCAACAGTTCATTACTAAATTTTAAAATTTTTTTTCATTCATAGAATAAGATTAGATTTCAGCTTGAGTGTTCCTTCACTGTGAACTGACCTGACAAAGTCTCCTTAAGTTAACCATTGGTGATAAATTCGTAAACCAACATCTGTTCTTCTTGTTGAAAGCAGAATCCCACAAGGCCAACAAGATTCTTGTGATGAACTCTTGAAAGCAACTCTATTTCATTCTTGAACTCTAGGCCTACTTGCATTGATCCTTGCTGAGCTCTTTTGATTGCAACTATTTTTCCATCACGTAGAACCCCTTTGTACACCTAGTGCCAGTAGTAGAGAATTATTAAAATACCTTCCTAAACTAGACTTAGGTTTCTTCCTCTGTTCCTTTTTTTTTTTTTATAGTTGTTTTAAGGTTATTCGCACATCCCAATAGAGTCAATAAATTTGGTTAGTTTAGATGAAATTATTTGTCTTTCTTATAATACCTTTAATTATTTATTATCTCATTCTACCAATTTCTTCCTATGCAATATATAGTTAGGGATAATTTTTATAGAACAATAACTAATCCTACATGGAACTTTGAAAACGACAAATAATAAGAAAGAAAAAAATTCATAAAAAAAGGAACAAAGGGAATAAAAAGAAGTAAATCCCTTGCCATAGCCCCCAAAGCCTAACTCGTTGCTTTTAGAGAAATTGTTGGTTCCCTTTTCGAGTTCATCGTAAGAGAACCATCTTGCTCCCTTCAATTGTGGTGCACCTCCACTATCCTTGCCACTTGATGCCCAGGATGCTGCAAAAAAGAAATGCTTGTGGTGTAAGCAAAGTTGATGATAGTTTTTCTCAATATTATCAAATAGTAGTTAAAACAACACTACGACGCTATAACAATGCAAAGTGTTGGTGGCTATAGCAGCATGTCGCGTCCGGTTTGTCCGCGAAAAATGAGTCGCCACCAATTTTATTTTTATTAAAGGAAAAATCGGACAAAATTATGTGTCAACACAGTACTATTGTCGCGACTCGAAAATTAAATTTTGGCGCACAAGCTATACTCGTAGCTTGACAAGTCTATACTCGTAGCTTGACAAGTCTATCAACTAACTTAACAATTAAACAACTAAATCGTTATCTAAAGTATATATATATATATATATTCTCGAAATTTCGACAGAGTATCCTCTATAACTTCAACATTCCTAAATTTATAAAATTTCTGTTTAACTTTCAATTCAGTCATAATTCAAATAACATTATCAAATTGCTTAATACACTTTTAAAAAAAAAATAGACTTTCTAGAATCCAAAATAGCTACAAATTACATTAGACTCGACATATTTTACAAAAAAATGGTCCTCGATCAAAGAGGCCTACCAAAAAGAAATATGGTCGAGACTTGAATCTACTAACAGCTTACTACCCAACTGCCTGCGAATCTGTAAAAAATAAACAACATGAAGGGTAAGTCACAAATACTTAGGGAGGAGACAACAACCATTATCAATTTGAAGGAAAACACAAAAGGCAGGAATACTGCTTTACAATTTGGCGGCAATTATGTTAAACAATATTACTTAAAAATTTAGAAAATTCTAAATTTAAATATATACACATATATAGTCATTAAACTTATAATTTAACCGTTCAAATAAAAATATTAAAAATCCAATTAATAACGAAGCGAAATCAAAATGAACAACCTTAAAATCATCACAAAAATCAAACAAGTAAAAATACAAAAAAAAAAAAAAAATTTAGAACCAAGAGGCAGCTTCATCTCATTGATAGCTCTTTCCTCCTAAAGGTGACATTTCTCTTAGGGGTGGCTACATCTAACGGATAGCCCTCTCCTCTCAATCCCGCAAAGCATCACGTATAAATTAGGAAGCTTACTCGTTGATAGCCCTCTCCTCCTACGGATGACATTTCTCATAGAGGCGGCTCTATCTAACGGGTAGCTTTCCCTAATCAAAACGAGGTAACTAGGTGCATCTAACGCTGTTAACGATTTAATAATTATATCAATGATTTCCCAAAACATGTATTTAAAATCATTTCATCATAATTCATGGAAAACATATTCAATCACATAACAATTCAATATTTAAATACTTTAACTCATACGTAAATTAATAATTGAAAAAATGAGTAGAAGGGTGATGAAATTAATATACCAAAGATCAAAAGGATCAGATAATTTTCAATTGAAGATTTATATTACAATGAAGTAACCCTGGATTTATTGCAAATCACTCCTTCCCATGGTGCTTCACAGGGGTCATCTGACCTGTCCCAGCTTGGGGGTGTATTTTGTCATATATCTTTTAGAGATCAAACTGCAGCAACGGCAACAATTTATAATCATAATAAAAAAAATTCATCAAAAACAAAAGGAAAAAACGGTAGTTACTACTAAATTTAATAACTCAAGGGTCTCTTTTTGTATACTTAAGAGTTTTCAGCTAGGATAAGCTATTAAAATGTTGATTAATCTGAAAAACTCTAACCAACTCTAAACTAACTAAATATAGGTTTAGATTGACGTTCAAGTTGACATAATCACAATAATTCATTGTTTTTTTTTAATAAAAAATCACTTTTAAATTATGATCCAAGTTGAATTTGACGTTGAAAATCAATTTTTTTTATAATAAAAAACGGTTATAAATAATAATTTTTTTAGAAGTTTCTAAAAGCAACTTCTCAAAAAATCAAGTTGCTTATAAACCATTACATAAGTTAGGACTAAATACTCCCATATTATTAGTGTTACATGATAATAGAATTAAAAGATTTAATGAATCCATTATTGTTATATTAGAATCAAATCTAAACGATAGTCATGTTTATTTTAATTGTTATCCAAATTACTCCATGAACATAGAAAACAGTTTTACTAAAAGGTCTTTAGTTATTAATATATTGGATGATTTATTTTATGAAGGAGTAGCTAATATCGATATATGTTACTGAATCAAATATAAAGTTTCAAATATAAATTATAATTTTCAAGCATTAAGAAGTACACCTATAAATGAAATAGTAATTATTGAAGCAAATCTAAAACGTTCTAATATTACAACCCCTAAAAAACTAAAGGTTTTTGATATTATTGCTAAACTACCAGAAGAATGGGTATTAAAAGAAATTATGCCAACACCTAGAATAGAGTCTAGAAAACCTAGACAATTTATTTTAGAAGAAGATGGCAATATAAGAATTAGAATGAATCGAAGTCAGTCTTTTATAACTGATAAATCATTAAAATATTTATCTAAAACAAGTTCTAGAAAATCAGTAGATTCAACATCTATTAACCTTTATCTGAGTATTCTTGTATTTCTTTTTTACAATAATCTAGGTATTGTTGATTCATTTGTATCGGTCTTGCCTTAGTGGGAATGTTTCTCTCATTAAAACTAAGTTCATAAGGAAGTGAGACCACATGCTTCTTTCTTGTCCAGAAAGCATTGGGGTGATATGCACATATTTCTTTTTCAAATCTATCTTGTAATTCTTTTATTGTATCTTCTATGATTTTATTTTGTAATTGTTCTTCTATTCTTTTATAATGAATCTCTTTGTTTATCATTCCTATTTGTTTCTTCTTTTGAGAAATTAAATTAATGTTATTAAGACTTGATGTTGATGCTTCCTGTAACATATTTAATTCTTTAATTTTGAGTTTATGAACAAATTCAAATTTTATTGTTTTTCCTAATGCTTTTGTAGTAAGACATTCATGTGATACAATGAATGGGTATATTAATGCTAAGAAAGGGTTTCCTATAATTACACTTTCTCTAATGTCTTTTACTAATAAAAATGAAGTATGATAACAAATTCTATTTTTACATACCTTTGCATCATGTAATTTATAAGTAACACCTAATCTAGAACCATTGGCTCCACTTAATCTTTGTAGGGTTTTTTTGTAATATTTAGTGGGTATTAATCCTTCTTGGATACAATTAGAGTCTGCACCAAAATCAAATAATGCAATAAATTCAAATTTTTTATTTTTAATAATTATAGTTATTGGGCAGTATCATTTGTGTATAATTAATTTATTTAACAAAAATATATAAGGTTTTTTTCCTTTATATCATTATTACTACTACTTTCTAACTTATGTTGTTGTTAGAATATAATTTTTTCTTTTAATTCTAAATACTTAACATCTAATTCTAATTTCTTTTGTTTTAATAATTGAATTTCCTGTTTTGTAGAAGTAATTTCATTCTGCAAGTCTTTAATAGTGATTGGTTGGGTAATAGTGGGTTTAAATCTATTCATTATTTCTTTAAATTCTACTTTATGAACTATTTCCTTTTTTATTTGTACTTTTTCTATAATTCCTTGTATCTAAATCATAAATTTTTCCTTTTGACCTGAATCAGGCATATTTCTTAATATTTCTATAAAGGACTAGCTTGATATGTAGTAATCATATTAATTCTCTTAATACAATCATTAAAGTTACATAATTCTGGACCTAAACAATAATCTTCTTCTGAACTTTCTTCTGATTCTGACTTTTCTGATATATTGTTAACATATTCTTCTTCATAAGATGATTCTTTCGAAGAACTAGAGGATTCATCAATCAACATAATTTCTTCTAAGATATTAATAAGACTTTCCTTTAATTTTTTTTGTATTTCTAATTTACTGATTGCATTAATTTTTTGCATAATATCCTAGTCTTCCACATTTAAAACATTTAATTTCTTGTTTATTAAAGACTTTTTTATTAGTTTTTTAAATTTTCTGTGTTTTCTTTATTGGTTTCTTTGGGGTGTAATTATTATTATAATTTCTATTTTCCTTATAATGTCTAAATGTTTGTTTTGGATATCTTTTCTTTATGTTTTTACTAGGAGCTTTAATTGTCTCTATTCCGAATTGTTCACAAAATGATCCTAATTATTTTCTACTTTGCACTACTTCTGATCTAATTTTCTTCTGTATTTTAAAATTTGTGCATATTCCTATTCCAGTTTCTACTATGTAATTCGATATTTGTCCTAAGGTTAATGTTCCATAAGGAATTATTCCATGAAATTTAGATTTAATATTCGTTTTAACTTTCTCACTAAATAATTTAGGTAATCCTGCTAAAAATCTAGCTTTCCAATAATCCCCATTTCCATTTGGTCTCATATATAATTTTGACAAAAACATGTCTTTATACCATCTATAATCAGCATTGACTAATGGGTCAGCAGCCCTTTCTTGTAATTGTAATGGGTCTCCTACAAAGGCTTTCGTGGTAGCATATAATAGGGTATTTACTGAATCCTCTTCTATTGGTATTCCATTATTATCTACTTTAACTGTTGTTAATATCATAGTTTTTTCTTTTTCGGTAACTATATTATCCCACCATCTTTTTAATTGACCATTGAATTCAGTGATTAATAATAATGTTGCCTTTTTATCAATATTTTTTCCTAATATTTTACAGGCAGTGGCTGCCATAGTCATGACCTGAATAATATTTAATATGTTTTGTTCACTATGTCCATCTATGTTCCATTCAATAATAGAATCTCCACTATAGGTTGTGGAGGTCGTGTAATAATTTTCTTCAAATTGTAAGTCTGGATAGCTAGGTCTAGGATAATAATTTCTAGTTTTACCTAGGTAACCAGTATTTTTTACATTTTTAATTTTGTTAATTTCTAACTCTTTGGGGTCTTGTGATAATACATTGACTTGAGAATTATTTGTGATTGTTAACCTTTTTAATTGTTCTATTAATTCATCCGAGTTATTTTTTAGTTTTGCTTCTTTTAATTATTTTTCAGGTACATTTATTAATTTATAAATAGGTCTTTTTGGATCTAGTTTGTAATCTTTATATGAATTAATTTCGCTAGACGTACTCGGGGTGATTTTTACTCACTTGTAATTCTACTCTATCTAATTGTTCAGCGATAGTATGTAATATTTGATTACTAAAGTTTAATTGAGTTTGGACTCTTCCTATTTCTTTATTTTCATGATATGGATCCTTAATTGTTTTAAAGGGTGAAGCTTCGAATATAATTCCATTGTTTTCTATTTTTATTGCTTCTAATGGAGGATGTATAGATTCTATTATTTTATCATCTACAGTCTTTCATTTATTACTTTATTTTAGTATTAACATTTATGTGATTATTTCTATTAAAAGGGTTTTTTATATCATTTTTTAAACAGTAATCTTCAAACCAGTTAAAGAAATAAATATTTAATCTAATTTCTTTAAGATACTCACAATATTTTTCTCTATAATCACTTGTTATTTCTTTTGAGAAAGTATTAAAATACCATTTTATTTTATTTGTATTGTAATTTGCTTCAAAATCTTCTTTTAACCAGACTTTGTCTATTTCAAATTCTTCTTCTAATTCAATTACTCATAATACCTGAGATGTTGTTGGTGACATCTCTGGTGACTCTAATCCTTGGCAATTTGGGAAAGACTCATATAATGGTTGAGGTATTGAGGGTACGAAATTCAATCCAGTTAAGTTAATATTAATGGTACATGTTAAATCTATTGATTTTCTAGAACTTGTTTCAGATAAATATTTTAATGATTTATCAGTTATAAAAGACTGACTTCGACTCATTCTAATTCTTATACTACCATCCTCTTCTAAAATAAATTGTTTAGGTTTTCTAGACTTTATTCTAGGTGTTGGCATAATTTTTTTTAATAACCATTCTTCAGGTAGTTTAGCAATAATATCATAAACCTTTAGTTTTTAGGGGTTGTAATATTAGAACGTTTTAAATTTGCTTCAATAATTAATGTTTCATTTCTAGTTGTACTTCTTAATGCTTTAAAATTATAATTTATATTTGAAACTTTATATTTGATTATGTAACATATATCGATATTAGCTACTCCTTCATAAAATAAATCATCCATACATTGAATATTAATAAACTGTTTTCTAAGTTCATAGAGTAATTTGGATAACAATTAAAATAAATAGGATCATCATTTAGATTTGATTCTAATATAGCAATAATAGATTCATTAAATCTTTTAATTCTATTATCACGTAACACTAATAATATGGGAGTATTTAGTCCTAACTTATGTAATGGTTTAATAGCAACTTGTATTAATCCTAAGTGAATATAATGAAATCCTTGTTTGATAGGATCATCAATTATTTCTTCATTTAATAAGTTATTGGTTTCATGTTGTTCAACTATTGATTTGGAAGATTCTAATGTATGACTAATTTCTTGAGATCTAAATCTGTCAAACGTACTAGTTTTATATATTTCTTTATATTTAATGTTAGGCATATTCTAGTTTTGTAATTTATTTTCTATTTCTGCTATTTGTAACTCTTTGTTTTGATAATTGTCTTGGTCATTTCTATTATTTAATTCTTCTATAGATAATGAAGTAGAAGGTATCATGGTTTTATTTCTTTTCTGGGTCCTAGTTCGCTCAAGGTTCTAAGGAATTGGGTCATATCTATTATCTATTATATATATTTAAAACAGGCCTCATTCTATTTCATCCACCTATACAAATATTTTTCACATCAGCCAAAAAGCTGATGTGGACCTCTCCTCCTCCTTTTTCCCCCTCTCAATCATGGTTTCAATGCCTAATCTCCTTCAATTCTCCTCTCAATAATAATATTATTTTATAATAAATTTATAAATTATAAAATTATTTTATAATTATTTATAAGAAATTTATAATTTATAAATTATTTTACAATTTTATAATAATTTATAATTTATATTATTATCAAATTATTTTATAAGTTATTTTATAATAAATTTATAAATTATTTTATAATATTATTAGTCATTTACCAATGATAATAACTTATATTATTAGTCATTAAATTCAATGGAAAAAAAACCACCTAATCACTCATAAATATCGACATAAATATCATCCTTTCATGGACAATTATATTATTCCACTTATGGTGAGTAATGATTTTATACGTTAAAAATTCAATTACTCATTAATGTTAATCCATTTATAATTTCTTTCAATTTATGTCAATCAATTTTTTAGTAACATTTTATACAATAAAAATATATATTTTATTTGACAAAAAATACACAAATTTATAAAAAATAATCATAAAATAAGAATATATGACAAATTATTAAAAAAGTTACTTCCAGTTATTAAAATACACAAATTTATTTAAAATTATAATATATGAATATGTTAAAAAATATAATCAACAAAAGTTTACTATATATATGTGTTTTGAAAAAATATGTTAACACTTAATTTTTATCAATTAAATTATATATTTATAATTGAAAGCTATTTTTTATTTTAATTTTTCTAATTATAATCATAATTTGAATGTTAAAAAATAAATGAAAATTTAACTATTGCATAAAATTAAATTAGTTTTTAATAAAATTTATTTTTAGTACATATCAACATAACTATAATTCAATTGCACAAACAATTAGTTAAAACTTTTAAATACCTAAAATTCATTTAAAGTATATGTAAATCTTTAATAAAATTAATTTCAAACACTTGATTAAATATATTCAATAATTTTTTTTTACAACAACTTCTCATGCTCGCAATTAAAAAAGCATACTAATAAAACAAATAAATTTAGACTACGCTACAATATAATTCAACATTAACATTTTTTTAAAATAAAAAATATTAAATATTCAATCATATTTTTAAATTTTTATATCTTATTTTTGGGTATGTATTTTACATTTTATTTCATCAAATAAATACAAGTACCATTATATGTTGAAAAATAAATTGTTAATCAAA
>NC_021166.2:18338318-18339769 GCF_000331145.2 Cicer arietinum
GTTTGTATTTTACATTTTATTTCGTCAAATAAATACAAATACCATTATATGTTGAAAAATAAATTAACAATCAAAGTACAATGAGTCAAACAATTATCCTATATAATAAGTTATCATACGAATTTTACAAAATATTTTAAAAATTAAATTAGATGATTGTGATAAACATGATTTTCTTTCATTTTAATTTTCCTAATCATATTCAATTATTACAATAAAGTAATATTATAAGATAACTATATTTATAATACATAAAATATTATTTATAAAACTTATAAAATTAATTAATTAATATCCGCGCAGCGCGCGGGCCATAATCTAGTTTCTATAGTTTAAACTTAAGGTTTCAAAATCTTTCTCTTCTCACGGGACCACTGATATATCTATTCTGGGAACACCTACCTCTCTCTTGGGCTTTACTGCTTACCAACAGAATCAAACAACTTAACAACATTTTGATGATTAAGATTTTAAAAAACATAAGTTTAATATATAAGAAATATAATTCAAATCCTCATAGTCCTATAACGAGTCTCTAATACCATAATGAAGATGATGTAAAATATGATAAACATAAGTGTACCATAATTCAGTAAAGCAAAACATATTTCATGAAGAGTTATGTGAAAATAATGGTAAATCGTCAAGAAATATATCTAATTTAGTTGTTAATAAAAAAACAGTTTGAAAAATTAATTGAAAGTAAGCAAAATTCATAAATTTGTTCATGATTATAATTTAAAGCTTACAATTATTTCTTTCAGAGAATGAGGGAATTGCAAAGTAAGGATTGACAAACCATGCCTTGCATAATGAATGACCACTTCCTTTTATAATGGAATGATAGGTCTCAAATTACAATAATGTCCTTAAACTAATTTACATTGATGTCCTTACATAATTTAGATAACACTAATAGTTCAACTTTAATAAATAGAACAGTAAAAAGCTTAATAATACATTGCAAAAGTCAAAACTAAGAATAATGTTGTCTGGTTTGATAATGACGCCAAGATATTGGGTTGCCTTTGTCAAAATTAATCATGATGTTTTGCTTGAGAATCTTTAATGATGACAATTGGTTTTGTTGTTTAATGTCTCGGGTCAATAGTGCGATCACGTCTTGCCTTTCAAAATTCAGTTCACTTTAATAATTTAGATTCCTTCTATTCCATAGCAATCATCTTCATTTTGTTGAGTAAAGCTTTGAAATGATTCTACGAAGACTTCATTATTGTCTGATTTAGTAATTGCATTTTGTAATTTCTTTAAAAATTCTTTTTTATTTGAAGAAGCTGATAATTCTGTCATAATCTTGGATTTTTCTGTCAAGAACTGTCATTCTTTAATGTTCTCTTTTGGCTTAACAAGAAATTTAGGATTTCTTCTAAACCATTCCAAGAATGTAGAGTCTTTTAATAATTCTGGATTAAATTTGTTCCACCATTTAA
>NC_021166.2:18339844-18340399 GCF_000331145.2 Cicer arietinum
TAATAATAATAATAATAATAATAATAATAATAATAATAATAATAATAATAATAATAATAATAATAATAATAATAATAATAATAATAATAATAATAATAAATGACAAATTAATTGAACTACCAACAAGTATAATGATCAAATAGAATTATCATTGAAGCAAATTAAATTTGAAAAGACAAATTAATTAAACTACCAAGTATAAGGATCAAATAGAATTATCCTTTAAACAAATTAAATTTGAAAAGGGACAGTTGAATTAATTGTGAAGTCATAACCAGACCTCCATTCAACAACACCTATGAAAAAGACAACATTGATTCTTCTTCTTTACCTTCGTACACAAAAATGTTACCATTTTGTGTAATTTCATGGCTGTAGTTGAATGGATGTGTTGCTATCGTTTCAAGTGAAAGTGGCGACACTTCAATGAACTTACAACATACAGCTACGTGAGTTGTTGCCTGTGTTTGCACAGTTTTCATCTTGATTTTTATTACTCTGGAAACAAGTCTTCACAAAGTTGGAATGGTAATTTGAAATTCGTTTTCTTTTTTT
>NC_021166.2:18340899-18341615 GCF_000331145.2 Cicer arietinum
TAAAAGGCTCTAAAAGGCTTCTTTATTACTGCAAGACTTGACAATACAATTTAATATAGTTAAATTTTTAAAAGGCTCTTTTACAGCGCTTTTTTCAAATAAGCGCTGTAAAAGACCTCCGTGTGTTATTATGTTATTTGAATGCCTTTTACAGCGCTTTTACACATAAGCGCTCTAAAATGTCTCTTTATGTTAATTTTAAGAGGCTCTTTTACAGCGCTTTTCCCAAATAAGCGCTGTAAAAGACCTCCGTGTGTTATTATGTTATATGAATGTTTTTTAAAGCCTTTTACAGCGCTTTTCCACATAAGCGCTCTAAAATGTCTCTTTATGTTAATTTTAAAAGGCTCTTTTACAGCGCTTTTTCCAAATAAGCGCTGTAAAAGGCCTTATTGTTTTTGTGTTTTGTTATGTTATGTTATTTTTTAAACAAGCTCAACATGCATGCAAAACCCACATAGTAGTAACTGGTCACCACAAAAATCTCTTCCTCTTCACCAAACTCTTCTCCTTTTATGCATCTTCTTCACAAACATCAAAGCTTACTCTTTCACAATTCAACCTCCACCTCAACACCCTTTTTATCTCTTTACATTCTCTTTCCTTCTTAAATCGAAACTTAACTGGTATTCAGGATCATTGCCATGTTGCGAGGGTTTGTGTCTGGTGTTTTTGGGGATTCCCATGATGCGTACAAGGTGTTTGAAGAAATGGGT
>NC_021166.2:18351615-18353795 GCF_000331145.2 Cicer arietinum
CTACTCGTAGAATCTCTGTTTCAGTTTGCGTTAAGTTATATGGGTTAAGTAAAAAAAAAAAAAGAGGATAAATTTAATTGTGATAAATTTAGAGTAGATGACCTACTATGAGAATATGCTACATGTTTATAATCATCGTTGAGTTGTGAATTAAACTTAGAATCATGGTGCCAGTTTGTAGGATAAGTTATATCAACGTGTTTTGATTTTTTTTAATATAAAATTGTTTGTGGTTTAGGTGTTCTAAATGTTTTTGAAGGGAATTTATGTATAGAGTCTAGAGTTGTTAGGAGTGTTTAAAAGTGAGATAATTCAATATTTCTTCTTTCTGATTGTTGATTAAGTTTAATGTAAGTGCAATTTCTATTGTTGTTACTCATTGTATTAAGCAATTAAGTAAGTTTAGTTCATTAGCACTAGTTGATTTGACTATTCTCTTACTTGAAATATTATTTTGATTATTTAACTGAGAAAAAAAAATTGAATTATAGATTATACTTAATTTGATTTCTAAGTGAAATAAACAAGGTTACTAGCTATTTTCGGCATAGGAATAATTATAGTTATCTAAAGGTGTGATTGAGTTTCGGCTGACGTTATTTTTAAACTATTGCTTTATAATTTAGCTTGCTAAGTTGAGCACAAAGTACTATTTCCTTTGTTTTATGACTATGATTAAACAACCATAAATTTTAATTGTCGTATTTTATGTTTATTATAAGTATTTATGTACATGTACTAGTTGCTAAATTTTTACTTTAAAAAAAAGAAAAACATTGAAGTTAAAAGGAGTTTAACAGTGTGAGAGAGGTGAGAGATGTGACGATGTCTTCCCACGCTACGACTTGTTAAAAGTCTTTTAATTATCTATGTTTGAACCCAATGTTTTTAGTTATTCTTACCGTGAGCAATTGACTATATGAGTAGAAGGGATTGATCAACCCGACGACCCATTGTCAGTGCAAATAGGCGAGAATAACTCACCATTATTATTAAGAATATTTATTGATTTTATTTTGGTTAATTAGACAGAATGTTCACCCTTATATTATTAGAGTTATTTCAATATTTATGTGTATGTTCTCATGAGGCAATATGCTTATCATTGGCTTTTTATTGCCTATGCATATTTGGTTATAATGTATGTTGTTCTAAATGATTTTATTTATAAATTACAAATGACATACAATATAAATGTTGATGGTTTAAAAAAAGAATTGTGAGTATGAAATACATAGAAAAATAATTTATCCCTTCCCATATGGTTTTGTACACTATTTCTTGATTTTAAAGTGATTACATGTCCTTGAGTTGTTATATGCATTTCTGTTTTTAATTATTGAATGTGTGGAATATTTTAAATGTTCCTCTACATGTTTAACTTTTGTTAAAGCTGTAGAGTAATTGTTGTTAGGATTTAAGCATTCTTTTAGAAGAATAACACTAATAGAACACTATTTAAAAAGTCAATTGAACTTTATAATGTGTATAATTTTTTTTTTCCTTCGTGAGTTCTACTTCCTTTGTAAATTATAGTGAGTAATTGTGGTTAATTTTTTTTATGACTATAATGTTAGATGTGTTAAAATGATTCATTGCCATGTTAGCCTATCTTCCTAAGCCACTTGATTCTTGACATGTAGTGCTTAATAACGAGGTGAATTCTTGAGGGTGCTTGAGGGTGCTTAATTAAGTATATGTTCACTTATTGTTTATCACAAATTTCGAGGACGAAATTTTTTTAACGAGGGGAGAATTGTAACACCCCAAATTTTATAATAAATTATTTCATTTATCTAATAGGATTTTAAAAAAATTAATTGATTATTTATTGCATGTGTTTATAAAATGTGTCGATAAATAATTAGGATTAGTTTTCCTTTCATGTGTATTTGCTATAGTGTGTAAATTTCCCGTATGTTGACTTAACAAAATATTTAAATTATTGATATGGATATTAAGTATATTTATTTATTTTAATATTAATTTTAGATTGTTATTGTTATTTTTGGGTGAAATATGTTATCATTATTACTAACTTGATATTTAATAGTTATTTATTTTATTTTAATGATAGTAGAGTTAATAGAAATTTTTTGAATAATAATAATAGTAATAATAATAATAATAATAGTAATAATAATAATAATAATAATAATAATAATAATAATAATAATAAT
>NC_021166.2:18354305-18371045 GCF_000331145.2 Cicer arietinum
ATAAATTATTATAAAATTGTAAAATAATTTATAAATTATAAATTTCTTATAAATAATTATAAAATAATTTTATAATTTATAAATTTATTATAAAATAATATTATTATTGAGAGGAGAATTGAAGGAGATTAGGCATTGAAACCATGATTGAGAGGGGGAAAAAGGAGGAGGAGAGGTCCACATCAGCTTTTTGGCTGATGTGAAAAATATTTGTATAGGTGGATGAAATAGAATGAGGCCTGTTTTAAATATATATAATAGATAATAGATATGACCCAATTCCTTAGAACCTTGAGCGAACTAGGACCCAGAAAAGAAATAAAACCATGATACCTTCTACTTCATTATCTATAGAAGAATTAAATAATAGAAATGACCAAGACAATTATCAAAACAAAGAGTTACAAATAGCAGAAATAGAAAATAAATTACAAAACTAGAATATGCCTAACATTAAATATAAAGAAATATATAAAACTAGTACGTTTGACAGATTTAGATCTCAAGAAATTAGTCATACATTAGAATCTTCCAAATCAATAGTTGAACAACATGAAACCAATAACTTATTAAATGAAGAAATAATTGATGATCCTATCAAACAAGGATTTCATTATATTCACTTAGGATTAATACAAGTTGCTATTAAACCATTACATAAGTTAGGACTAAATACTCCCATATTATTAGTGTTACGTGATAATAGAATTAAAAGATTTAATGAATCTATTATTGCTATATTAGAATCAAATCTAAATGATGATCCTATTTATTTTAATTGTTATCCAAATTACTCTATGAACTTAGAAAACAGTTTATTAATATTCAATGTATGGATGATTTATTTTATGAAGGAGTAGCTAATATCGATATATGTTACATAATCAAATATAAAGTTTCAAATATAAATTATAATTTTAAAGCATTAAGAAGTACAACTAGAAATGAAACATTAATTATTGAAGCAAATTTAAAACGTTCTAATATTACAACCCCTAAAAACTAAAGGTTTATGATATTATTGCTAAACTACCTGAAGAATGGTTATTAAAAAAAATTATGCCAACACCTAGAATAAAGTCTAGAAAACCTAAACAATTTATTTTAGAAGAGGATGGTAGTATAAGAATTAGAATGAGTCGAAGTCAGTCTTTTATAACTGATAAATCATTAAAATATTTATCTGAAACAAGTTCTAGAAAATCAATAGATTTAACATGTACCATTAATATTAACTTAACTGGATTGAATTTCGTACCCTCAATACCTCAACCATTATATGAGTCTTTCCCAAATTGCCAAGGATTAGAGTCACCAGAGATGTCACCAACAACATCTCAGGTATTATGAGTAATTGAATTAGAAGAAGAATTTGAAATAGACAAAGTCTGGTTAAAAGAAGATTTTGAAGCAAATTACAATACAAATAAAATAAAATGGTATTTTAATACTTTCTCAAAAGAAATAACAAGTGATTATAGAGAAAAATATTGTGAGTATCTTAAAGAAATTAGATTAAATATTTATTTCTTTAACTGGTTTGAAGATTACTGTTTAAAAAATGATATAAAAAACCCTTTTAATAGAAATAATCACATAAATGTTAATACTAAAATAAAGTAATAAATGAAAGACTGTAGATGATAAAATAATAGAATCTATACATCCTCCATTAGAAGCAATAAAAATAGAAAACAATGGAATTATATTCGAAGCTTCACCCTTTAAAACAATTAAGGATCCATATCATGAAAATAAAGAAATAGGAAGAGTCCAAACTCAATTAAACTTTAGTAATCAAATATTACATACTATCGCTGAACAATTAGATAGAGTAGAATTACAAGTGAGTAAAAATCACCCCGAGTACGTCTAGCGAAATTAATTCATATAAAGATTACAAACTAGATCCAAAAAGACCTATTTATAAATTAATAAATGTACCTGAAAAATAATTAAAAGAAGCAAAACTAAAAAATAACTCGGATGAATTAATAGAACAATTAAAAAGGTTAACAATCACAAATAATTCTCAAGTCAATGTATTATCACAAGACCCCAAAGAGTTAGAAATTAACAAAATTAAAAATGTAAAAAATACTGGTTACCTAGGTAAAACTAGAAATTATTATCCTAGACCTAGCTATCCAGACTTACAATTTGAAGAAAATTATTACACGACCTCCACAACCTATAATGGAGATTCTATTATTGAATGGAACATAGATGGACATAGTGAACAAAACATATTAAATATTATTCAGGTCATGACTATGGCAGCCACTGCCTGTAAAATATTAGGAAAAAATATTGATAAAAAGGCAACATTATTATTAATCACTGAATTCAATGGTCAATTAAAAAGATGGTGGGATAATATAGTTACCGAAAAAGAAAAAACTATGATATTAACAACAGTTAAAGTAGATAATAATGGAATACCAATAGAAGAGGATTCAGTAAATACCCTATTATATGCTATCACGAAAGCCTTTGTAGGAGACCCATTACAATTACAAGAAAGGGCTGCTGACCCATTAGTCAATGCTGATTATAGATGGTATAAAGACATGTTTTTGTCAAAATTGTATATGAGACCAAATGGAAATGCGGATTATTGGAAAGCTAGATTTTTAGCAGGATTACCTAAATTATTTAGTGAGAAAGTTAAAACGAATATTAAATCTAAATTTCATGGAATAATTCCTTATGGAACATTAACCTTAGGACAAATATCGAATTACATAGTAGAAACTGGAATAGGAATATGCACAAATTTTAAAATACAGAATAAAATTAGATCAGAAGTAGTGCAAAGTAGAAAATAATTAGGATCATTTTGTGAATAATTCGGAATAGAGACAATTAAAGCTCCTAGTAAAAACATAAAGAAAAGATATCCAAAACAAACATTTAGACATTATAAGGAAAATAGAAATTATAATGATAATTACACCCCAAAGAAACCAATAAAGAAAACACAGAAAATTAAAAAAACTAATAAAAAAGTCTTTAATAAACAAGAAATTAAATGTTTTAAATGTGGAAGACTAGGATATTATGCAAAAAATTAATGCAATCAGTAAATTAGAAATACAAAAAAAATTAAAGGAAAGTCTTATTAATATCTTAGAAGAAATTATGTTGATTGATGAATCCTCTAGTTCTTCGGAAGAATCATCTTATGAAGAAGAATATGTTAACAATATATCAGAAAAGTCAGAATCAGAAGAAAGTTCAGAAGAAGATTATTGTTTAGGTCCAGAATTATGTAACTTTAATGATTGTATTAAGAGAATTAATATGATTACTACATATCAAGCTAGTCCTTTATAGAAATATTAAGAAATATGCCTGATTCAGATCAAAAGGAAAAATTTATGATTTAGATACAAGGAATTATAGAAAAAGTACAAATAAAAAAGGAAATAGTTCATAAAGTAGAATTTAAAGAAATAATGAATAGATTTAAACCCACTATTACCCAACCAATCACTATTAAAGATTTGCAGAATGAAATTACTTCTACAAAACAGGAAATTCAATTATTAAAACAAAAGAAATTAGAATTAGATGTTAAGTATTTAGAATTAAAAGAAAAAATTATATTCGAACAACAACATAAGTTAGAAAGTAGTAGTAATAATGATATAAAGGAAAAAAAACCTTATTTATTTTTGTTAAATAAATTAATTATACACAAATGATACTGCCCAATAACTATAATTATTAAAAATAAAAAATTTGAATTTATTGCATTATGTGATTTTGGTGCAGACTCTAATTGTATCCAAGAAGGATTAATACCCACTAAATATTACAAAAAAACCCTACAAAGATTAAGTGGAGCCAATGGTTCTAGATTAGGTGTTACTTATAAATTACATGATGCAAAGGTATGTAAAAATAGAATTTGTTATCATACTTCATTTTTATTAGTAAAAGACATTAGAGAAAGTGTAATTATAGGAAACCCTTTCTTAGCATTAATATACCCATTCACTATATCACATGAATGTCTTACTACAAAAGCATTAGGAAAAACAATAAAATTTGAATTTGTTCATAAACTCAAAATTAAAGAATTAAATATGTTACAGGAAGCATCAACATCAAGTCTTAATAACATTAATTTAATTTCTCAAAAGAAGAAACAAATAGGAATGATAAACAAAGAGATTCATTATAAAAGAATAGAAGAACAATTACAAAATAAAATCATAGAAGATACAATAAAAGAATTACAAGATAGATTTGAAAAAGAAATATGTGCATATCACCCCAATGCTTTCTGGACAAGAAAGAAGCATGTGGTCTCACTTCCTTATGAACTTAGTTTTAATGAGAGAAACATTCCCACTAAGGCAAGACCGATACAAATGAATCAACAATACCTAGATTATTGTAAAAAAGAAATACAAGAATACTCAGATAAAGGTTAATAGATGTTGAATCTACTGATTTTCTAGAACTTGTTTTAGATAAATATTTTAATGATTTATCAGTTATAAAAGACTGACTTCGATTCATTCTAATTCTTATATTGCCATCTTCTTCTAAAATAAATTGTCTAGGTTTTCTAGACTCTATTCTAGGTGTTGGCATAATTTCTTTTAATACCCATTCTTCTGGTAGTTTAGCAATAATATCAAAAACCTTTAGTTTTTTTAGAACGTTTTAGATTTGCTTCAATAATTACTATTTCATTTATAGGTGTACTTCTTAATGCTTGAAAATTATAATTTATATTTGAAACTTTATATTTGATTCAGTAACATATATCGATATTAGCTACTCCTTCATAAAATAAATCATCCATACATATATTAATAACTAAAGACCTTTTAGTAAAACTGTTTTCTATGTTCATGGAGTAATTTGGATAACAATTAAAATAAACATGACTATCGTTTAGATTTGATTCTAATATAGCAATAATAGATTCATTAAATCTTTTAATTCTATTATCATGTAACACTAATAATATGGGAGTATTTAGTCCTAACTTATGTAATGGTTTATAAGCAACTTGATTTTTTGAGAAGTTGGTTTTAGAAACTTCTAAAAAAATTATTATTTATAACTGTTTTTTATTATAAAAAAAATTGATTTTCAACGTCAAATTCAACTTGGATCATAATTTAAAAGTGATTTTTTATTAAAAAAAAACAATGAATTATTGTGATTATGTCAACTTGAACGTCAATCTAAACCTATATTTAGTTAGTTTAGAGTTGGTTAGAGTTTTTCAGATTAATCAACATTTTAATAGCTTATCCTAGCTGAAAACTCTTAAGTATACAAAAAGAGACCCTTGAGTTATTAAATTTAGTAGTAACTACCGTTTTTTCCTTTTGTTTTTGATGAATTTTTTTTTATTATGATTATAAATTGTTGCCGTTGCTGCAGTTTGATCTCTAAAAGATATATGACAAAATACACCCCCAAGCTGGGACAGGTCAGATGACCCATGTGAAGCACCATGGGAAGGAGTGATTTGCAATAAATCCAGGGTTACTTCATTGTAATATAAATCTTCAATTGAAAATTATTTGATCCTTTTGATCTTTGGTATATTAATTTCATCACCCTTCTACTCATTTTTTCAATTATTAATTTACGTATGAGTTAAAGTATTTAAATATTGAATTGTTATGTGATTGAATATGTTTTCCATGAATTATGATGAAATGATTTTAAATACATGTTTTGGGAAATCATTGATATAATTATTAAATCGTTAACAGTGTTAGATGCACCTAGTTACCTTGTTTTGATTAGGGAAAGTTACCCGTTAGATAGAGCCGCCTCTATGAGAAATGTCATCCGTAGGAGGAGAGGGCTATCAACGAGTAAACTTCCTAATTTATACGTGATGCTTTGCGGGATTGAGAGGAGAGGGCGTTAGATGTAGCCACCCCTAAGAGAAATGCCACCCTTAGGAGGAAAGAGCTATCAATGAGATGAAGCTGCCTCTTGGTTCTAAATTTTTTAATTTTTTTTTGTATTTTTACTTGTTTGATTTTTGTGATGATTTTAAGGTTGTTCATTTTGATTTCGCTTCGTTATTAATTGGATTTTTAATATTTCTATTTGAACGGTTAAATTATAAGTTTAATGACTATATATGTGTATATATTTAAATTTAGAATTTTCTAAATTTTTAAGTAATATTGTTTAACATAATTGCCGCCAAATTGTAAAGCAGTATTCCTGCCTTTTGTGTTTTCCTTCAAATTGATAATGGTTGTTGTCTCCTCCCTAAATATTTGTGACTTACCCTTCATGTTGTTTATTTTTTACAGATTCGCAGGCAGTTGGGTAGTAAGCTGTTAGTAGATTCAAAGTCTCGACCATATTTCTTTTTGGTAGGCCTATTTGGTCGAGGACCATTTTTTTGTAAAATATGAGTCTAATGTAATTTGTAACTATTTTGGAGTCTAGAAAGTCTATTTTTTTTTTTTTAAAAGTGTATTAAGCAATTTGATAATGTTATTTGAATTACGACTGAATTGAAAGTTAAACAGAAATTTTATAAATTTAGGAATGTTGAAGTTATAGAGGATACTCTGTCGAAATTTCGAGTATATATATATATATATATACTTTAGATAACGATTTAGTTGTTTAATTGTTAAGTTAGTTGATAGACTTGTCAAGCTACGAGTATACACTTGTCAAGCTACGAGTATAGCTTGTGCGCCAAAATTTAATTTTCGGGTCGCGACAATAGTACTGTGTTGACACATAATTTTGTCCGATTTTTCCTTTAATAAAAATAAAATTGGTGGCGACTCCTTTTTCGCGGACAAACCGGACGCGACATACTGCTATAGCCACCAACACTTTGCATTGTTATAGCGTCGTAGTGTTGTTTTAACTACTATTTGATAATATTGAGAAAAACTATCATCAACTTTGCTTACACCACAAGCATTTCTTTTTTGCAGCATCCTGGGCATCAAGTGGCAAGGATAGTGGAGGTGCACCACAATTGAAGGGAGCAAGATGGTTCTCTTACGATGAACTCGAAAAGGGAACCAACAATTTCTCTAAAAGCAACGAGTTAGGCTTTGGGGGCTATGGCAAGGGATTTACTTCTTTTTATTCCCTTTGTTCCTTTTTTTATGAATTTTTTTCTTTCTTATTATTTGTCGTTTTCAAAGTTCCATGTAGGATTAGTTATTGTTCTATAAAAATTATCCCTAACTATATATTGCATAGGAAGAAATTGGTAGAATGAGATAATAAATAATTAAAGGTATTATAAGAAAGACAAATAATTTCATCTAAACTAACCAAATTTATTGACTCTATTGGGATGTGCGAATAACCTTAAAACAACTATAAAAAAAAAAAAAGGAACAGAGGAAGAAACCTAAGTCTAGTTTAGGAAGGTATTTTAATAATTCTCTACTACTGGCACTAGGTGTACAAAGGGGTTCTACGTGATGGAAAAATAGTTGCAATCAAAAGAGCTCAGCAAGGATCAATGCAAGTAGGCCTAGAGTTCAAGAATGAAATAGAGTTGCTTTCAAGAGTTCATCACAAGAATCTTGTTGGCCTTGTGGGATTCTGCTTTCAACAAGAAGAACAGATGTTGGTTTACGAATTTATCACCAATGGTTAACTTAAGGAGACTTTGTCAGGTCAGTTCACAGTGAAGGAACACTCAAGCTGAAATCTAATCTTATTCTATGAATGAAAAACAATTTAAAAATTTAGTAATGAACTGTTGCTGATTAAACTATTTGGTAAAAAGATTTATTGCATTGAGAAAAATTATTTAAGATTTATGTACTGTACACATGTTTCATTGCAGCTTATTTTTTGGCATTTATTATAGAACAAAAAGTTATATCGGTCATCATGTATGGTACGTTTGGTTAAGTGATGTTTACATAAAGTGGGGGTTAATAAGACCAAAAGATGTGGGGAATGGAAGGTCATATTGTTTTGTAGTACCTGAGTCAATAATCCATGATGCCTCAGATATTATACTAGAACCATTCAAGCATAAGAAATTGAAGTTGTTACTAGTTCTGGGCCTCGTGGCTAGAAAGCAAGTGTAGGAAGGTTTATTGAGGGAAACAATGAGTCCCTGTAGGCGCTCCAACTCCGATTTACCAAGGGCTGGCACTTCCTCTTTTGTATGAGACTTCACCCTGGGATTGGAGTTTGAGGCAATCTGATTGACCTAACTGTGTCAGAGTCAGACATTGTAGTACTGAATCGGTGACAGAGATCAAATAAGCTCTGTAAGGAAAATCAACCTAAACTTTGGGTAATGGCCATAAAAAAAGTAGACGATGCCGATGAGCAAGTTGGTCTGCCATTGAGGTGAACATAGGAAGGGCATGCCGTTACATAATACCAGAAGGATACACATGAGTATGACAATGTAGGCAAACCGGATAGTGCATGTGATGATTGCTGATGGCATGTCTTTACTATTTGATCGAATTGGGGGCAGGGGGGATCACCTTGTGAGGTTATTGGACATAGTTTTGGCAATGACAGGACGTGACAATGGTTGGTTTCGTGTTTGAGACTATTCTGAACTCAGTAAAGCCATTGGTGGGGTATCGAGTTCAGCTGTAGTGAAGGCGGTTGAGCTTTGGTTACAATGAAGGCAACATAGGATTTTATGGCAGCATAGTCATGCAGTTCGAAAGCCTTGCCACCAACTGGAAATAAGATGACTATTAATGAAAACAATATCATTGATTGGTGATTATGTATATGACCCATTCCAATATATTGACCCAACTACTTCTATACTTTAAAATAAATCCTCTTTCTATATGTGATAACTAAATATCTTAATAAAAGAGAAATTTACATAAATTACATTGTTTACAATGTGGGATTAATACGATTCAAAAAACCTGTGTGAGATGGGCGTGAGTTTTTAATTTATGATTTTCAAATTGAAAATTAAAACAACCCTTGTTTGGACTTTGGAAAAGTAAATGCAATTGTAATTATCCCTTTTCTACCATCCTTTCCTACAATGCAATTACATCTTCCTAGTCATTTCTTACCTGTTTGAGCTCTGTTTTAGTTCATAGACCCTGTCTCTTTAACTCTGGCTCACCTTGGGCAGAGTCACTCGTACGATCTAATTTCTTTGGGAGTTGGTGTGCTGATGATGTGGTTTTGTTGAAAGCTCTGTTGCTCTACATAGATCGCAACTTTCTCTTTGTTTTTTTGTTTCTAATTACACAAACATGTAACTAGCATAATTTTGATATAGGATGGCAAGTTTTGCTGTTTTTTTTACTGTGGCTGTTTGGAGCTTAGAGTACCTAAAATTTTCAACTGATTCTCATCTTCTAATTTGCAGTTGGTGGCAAGATTGACCAAGGAAATAGTTGAAACATACCAAATATGCAATCCACAGTTTAAATATTCTGAAGATCTAAATCCAAAAAGATTCTTGACTAGCCCATCTATTGGAGTGCTTAATGATGGCTATGATAATGTAAACTCGGATCTTATTCTGACAGTGAATTTGTCTTGATCCATGTAGAGAAAAGTAGAAGGTTTGTCATTCATATTTGATTCCTTCATTCTATGTTATAATGATATGTGTTCCTTAACGAATACCAAAAGCAATACTTGTTGATTTTTTTATGATACCAAAGGTGTCAGTTGTCTCATCATGCATCTGGCAAAATCACTACGTCTTCATAAAATTTGCATTCCGTTATGGTGTAGATATATTGTCAAAGATCTCCTTGGGCATGGGACATTTGGACAAGTGGCCAAATGCCGGGTTCAGATACCGACAGTTTTGTTGCTGTGAAGATCATTAAAATACAACCTGCATACTATCAACTGGCGCTGGTTGAAGTGACTATTTTAACAACGGTAACCAGTTATTGTTATTATTAATATTGTTATCATTTTTAAGACGCTAGTCATTTTCTTGGAAGTGCAGCCATGAGAAGGTGGTCAGACAACTTTTTTTTTGTGTGTAGTTAAATAAGAAGTATGACCCTGAGGATAAGCATCACATTGTTCGTTTATATGATTATTTTGTATTTCAACGGCATTTGTGATGCTTTGAACTTCTGGACACAAACCTGTAAGTTTTTAACTTCTTTGTCATTTGATATTTGTCTGGCTTTCATCATTGAGAGTGTATCAAAACTTAAACGATGTTCAAGTTCAATTTAACTTTAAATCTTGGATGAATTATACGGATCTGACTCGTCGAGAGTGAGTAACTCATATTAGAATGTAAAGTGAGTAATGTCAACCATTGATTAACAAATCAAAGGTAATTATAGTTTGGTCGTCATAACAAATCACGAGTTTGTTAAAAGAACAATCTTTGATTTTCTGACTTTACACTTTAATCACTTTAGAGGAGCCAAAGTCGAATTATGCAATGTTACTATGCTAGATTTATTATTTTCCTCCCACTTGCATTTTTTTGTGTTGACATTATATAGTATACAGGTATGAGCTTATCAAAATGAATCATTTTAGGGGATTATCACTTGGTATTGTTCAGCTGTTCTCTAAGCAGGTATGTCAATTTTTTGTGTAACCATTCTGTTTAGTCCTTTTTGTTGGTTTTGATATCTTATTTTAATCTATTTTCTTAAATTTATGTTTTAAGATTTTATGTGGACTGGCTCTATTAAAAGATGCTGCCATTATTCATTGTGATCTGAAGCCAGAAAACATTCTTTTATGTACGAGGTTGGTTTCTTACATGAAGGTGCTCATAAAGAACTGTATGCTGCAGCTATTTTCTTTAATTTTCCATGTATGATGCAGCTATTTCATCTTTAGATTTTATGCAACTTTGTTTTGTGCGCAGTAGCAATGTGAAGCCAGCAGAAATAAAGATTATTGACTTTGGATCAGCATGCATGGAAAATCGCACTGTTTACTCCTATATTCAGGTATACACATTATATTCACTGTTGAAAGTAGGCTTTTATGATAATTCTTATTGCTAATTATAATTATCTGGTACTTACATCACCTTTTACCTGTTTTTTGTGCAGGGTCGATACTATAGATCTCCTGAGGTTCTTCTTGGATATCAGTATCCTAACCAATGAAGTTAGTAGTTGAAAGCCTGAGGTTCTTTGCAGGCTTTTTTATTTTTATTTTTGAGTTTCTTTGTATTGCTTTATTTTATTGCCTCATCAGCTTTCTACATTACAAGCTGCATGCGGTTGTCTTAGTTTGCTCAGCTGCTCTTAAGATAAAGATTGTACTATAGCATGTGGAACCATAGTTTGGCTTTATGTTGATGATATCCGGCTAATGCAAGAATAATTTTGCCAAAGCTTCATCTAATGACAATTAAAGCTTCGACATTTCATCTAATGACAATTAAAGCTTCTACATTTACTTGTTGCTCGGTATTTTACTACTACGACGTAGTTATATAGCATCATTGAAGAAATTTTTTGTTCAACTGAAGCTACATATCCATCACCTCATGCCATGTTTTCCTTCCTTTTCTAAAGGGTGGGGAATGAATTAGTTGATTTGCCAAAGCCTTGTCTTTCTTCAGTACTCTTTAATGCTTTTGTTTTACTAAAACATTATGTGTGGCAGGTTTGTTACACTCACATTTCAACACGAACATGACATACATTATCCTCATGACTGTATGATATATATAAAGAAATAACTCAATCACACATAGGATACCTTGATAACATAAGACGCTAGATTTACGTAGCAGCATGCCCTTGTCTAAATTGATGGCACACTTATAATATTGTGAGAGGTTGACATGTTATCTCTTTTTTATTAACTATTTTTGAAGCACTTAAAAATGTTTATAATTCAGATATTTAGAAACTTAAAACCATTAGAAGATGATGAAATGATGAATGTCTGACAACGTTCTACAAGTTTGATTCTTGAACTAATTAAAAATTATTGAAGCACTCGTATCACTTTGGTATCTTAAGGCCATTAATGTTAGATTATGTTTTTTTAACAACTAGTGGATGATTACAATCATTATCATCGTTACATAATTACTATCATTATCATCAATTTTGCAAAATAATCCCTCAATTTCAAAAAAATACTAAGAACTCACTTATTATTACACGATTTCAACCAAACCAATAAAAAATGACAAATTTGCCACAAGGAAAAAATCAAAGACAAATTAATTGAAACAATGATCAAATAGAATTATCATTGAAACAAATTAAATTTGAAAATATAACAATTAAAAAAAAAAAAATAAAAAAAAAAAAAAAAACGAGTTTCAAATTACCATTCCAACTTTGTGAAGACTTGTTTCCAGAGTAATGAAAATCAAAATGAAAACTGTGCAAACACACGCAACAACTCACGTAGCTGTATGTTGTAAGTCCATTGAAGTGTCGCCACTTTCACTTGAAGCCATAACAACACCTCCATTCAACAACAGCCATGAAATTAATTACACAAAATGGTAACATTTTTGTGTAGGAAGGTAAAGAAAAAGAACAAATGTAAACCAAGAAATAGAAGAAGATGAAAAAAAATTCGTAAACCAAGAAACTGAAGAAGAAGAACAACAACAATTCGCAAACAAAGAAACACAAGAAGAAAAAGAAGAACAACTCGTAAACTAAGAAACACAAGAAGAAGCATATAGAAGATGTGACTTTGAATTTGAGTATACTATTATTAGCATAAATTTGGATTAATTAGTGGACCTACATTACTCTGCTGCATTTCCATTTCCCGTTACATACTGCAATGCCATTTCCAGCTGCATTGCCATTTCCAGTTACAAGCTGCATTGCCATTTTAAAAATTTACCTCCTTGCATCGGTAAGGCATAGCATCCTCTGAAAAATCTGTTCATACTTCTTGTGATCCTTAATATGATATCTATATTAATATGGCAACAAAATCAGACATCTCTAATCTTTGCGTGCGTGCAAGCAAGTACACTTTTGTTTACCCACAAAAAAAAATCAATACATTTCATTATTATTATTATTATTATTATTATTATTATTATTATTATTATTATTATTATTATTAAATAAAAACATATGACTCGTGAGTCATGCAAGGATTTCAAAGAACCCAATAAGCAAAATAATCCCTAAATTTCAAAATATTTCTACGATTTCACTTATTATGACACAATTTCAACCAAACAAAATAAAAAGACAAATTTGCTACAAGAAAAAAATCAAAGACAGATTGATTGAAACAATGATCTAATAGAATTATCATTGAAACAAATTAAATTTGAAAATATACAATTAAAAAAAAAAAAAAAAAAAAAAAAAAAAGAGTTTCAAATTACCATTCCAACTTTGTGAAGACTTGTTTTTAGAGTAATGAAAATCAAGATGAAAACTGTGCAAACACACGCAACAACTCATGTACATAGCTGTATGTTGTAAGTCCATTGAAGTGTTGTCACTTTCACTTAAAGCCATAGCAACACCTCCATTCAACAACAGCCATGAAATTAATTACACAAAATGGTAACATTTTTGTGTAGGAAGGTAAAGAAAAATAACAAATGTAAACCAAGAAACAGAAGAAGATGAAAAAAAATTCGTAAACCAAGAAACAAAAGAAGAAGAACAACAACAATTTGCAAACCAAGAAACAGAAGAAGAAAAAGAAGAACAACTCGTAAACCAAGAAACACAAGATGAAGCATATAGAAGATGTGAATTTGAATTTGAGTATACTATTATTAGCATAAATTTGGATTAATTAGTGGACCTACATTACTCTGCTGCATTTCCATTTCCCGTTACATACTGCATTGCCATTTCCAGTTGCATTGCCATTTCCATTTACAGCTGCATTGCCATTTCCAGTTACAAGCTGCATTGCCATTTCCAATTACAAGCTGCATTGCCATTTTAAAAATTTACCTCTTGCGTAGCATCCTCTAATAAATCTATTCATACTTCTTGTGATCCTTAATATGATATCTATATTAATATGGCAACAAAATCAGACATCTCTAATCTTTGCGTGCGTGCATGCAAGTATACTTTTGTTTACCCACAAAAAAAATCAATACATTTCATTATTATTATTATTATTATTATTTTTTTATTATTATTATTAAATAAAAACAGCAGACTCATGAGTCATGCAACGATTTCGAAGAACCCAATAAGCAAAATAATCCCTCAATTTCAAAAAAAATTCTAAGATTTCAATTTTTATTACACGATTTCAACCAAACAAATAAAAAATGACAAATTTGCCTCAAGGAAAAAATCAAAGACAAATTAATTGAAACAATGATCAAATAGAATTACCATTGAAACAAATTAAATTTGAAAATATAACAATTAAAATAAATAAAAAAAGAAAACGAGTTTCAAATTACCCTTCCAACTTTGTGAAAACTTGTTTCCAGAGTAATGAAAATCAAGATGAAAATTGTGCAAACACAGGCAACAACTCACGTAGCTGTATGTTGTAAGTCCATTGAAGTGTCGCCACTTTCACTTGAAACCATAGCAACACATCCATTCAACTACAGCCATGAAATTACACAAAATGGTAACATTTTTGTGTAGGAAGGTAAAGAAGAAGAATAAATGTAAACCAAGAAACAGAAGAAGAAGAAGAACAATTTGTAAACCAAGAAACATAATAATAATAATAATAAGAAGAAGAACAATTTGCAAACCAAGAAATAGAAGAAGATGAAGAACAACCCGTAAACCACCGAGAAACACGAGAAGAAGATATAGAAGATGTGAATTTGAATTTGAGTATACTATTATTAGCATAAATTTGAATTAATTAGTGAACCTACATTAATCTGCTGCATTTCCATTTTCAGTTACATGTTGCATTGCCATTTCCAGCTGCATTGCCATTTCCAGTTACAAGCTGCATTGCCATTTTAAAAATTTACCTCCTTGCATCGGTAAGGCGTAGCATCCTCTGATAAATCTGTTCATACTTCTTGTGATCCTTAATATGATATCTAGATGAATATGGCAACAAAATCAAACATCTCTAATCTTTGTGTGCGTGCGTGCAAGTATAATTTTGTTTACCCACAAAAAAAATCAATACATTTTATTATTATTATTATTATTAAATAAAAACATAAGACTCATGAGTCATGCAACGATTTCAAAGAACCCAATAAGCAAAATAATCCCTCAATTTCAAAAAAATTCTAAGATTTCACTTATTATTACACGATTTCAACCAAAAAAATAAAAAATGACAAGTTTGCCACAAGGAAAAAATCAAAGACAAATTAATTGAAACAATGATCAAATAGAATTATCATTGAAACAAATTAAATTTGAAAATATTACAATTAAAATAAAAAAAAAATTAAAAAAAAGAAAACGAATTTCAAATTACCATTCCAACTTTGTGAAGACTTATTTCCAGAGTAATGAAAATCAAGATGAAAACTGTGCAAACACAGGCAACAACTCACGTAGCTGTATGTTGTAAGTCCATTGAAGTGTCGCCACTTTCACTTGAAACCATAGCAACACATCCATTCAACTACAGCCATGAAATTACACAAAATGGTAACATTTTTGTGTAGGAAGGTAAAGAAGAAGAATAAATGTAAACCAAGAAACAGAAGAAGAAGAAGAAGAAGAAGAAGAAGAAGAAGAAGAAGAAGAAGAAGAAGAAGAAGAAGAAGAAGAAGAAGAAGAAGAAGAAGAAGAAGAAGAAGAAGAAGAAGAAGAAGAAGAAGAAGAAGAAGAAGAAGAAGAAGAAGAAGAAGAAGAAGAAGAAGAAGAAGAAGAAGAAGAAGAAGAAGAAGAAGAAGAAGAAGAAGAAGAAGAAGAAGAAGAAGAAGAAGAAGAAGAAGAAGAAGAAGAAGAAGAAGAAGAAGAAGAAGAAGAAGAAGAAGAAGAAGAAGAACAAGATGAAAACTGTGCAAACACAGGCAACAACTCACGTAGCTGTATGTTGTAAGTCCATTGAAGTGTCGCCACTTTCACTTGAAACCATAGCAACACATCCATTCAAAGAAGAAGAAGAAGAAGAAGAAGAAGAAGAAGATGAAGAACAAGAAGATGAAGAACAACCCGTAAACCTCTGAGAAACACGAGAAGAAGATATAGAAGATGTGAATTTGAATTTGAGTATACTATTATTAGCATAAATTTGGATTAATTAGTGGACCTACATTAATCTGCTGCATTTCCATTTTTCAGTTACATGCTGCATTGCCATTTCCAGTAACAAGCTGCATTGCCATTTTAAAAATTTACCTCCTTGCGTCGGTAAGGCGTACCATCCTCTGATAAATATGTTCATACTTCTTGTGATCCTTAATATGATATCTAGATGAATATGGCAACAAAATCAAACATCTCTAATCTTTGCGTGCGTGCGTGCAAGCATATAGAAGATGTGAATTTGAATTTGAGTATACTATTATTAGCATAAATTTGGATTAATTAGTGGACCTACATTATTCTGCTGCATTTCCATTTTCAGTTACATGCTGCATTGCCATTTCCAGTTACAAGCTGCATTGCCATTTTAAAAATTTATCTCCTTGCATCGGTAAGGCGTAGCATCCTCTGATAAATCTATTCATACTTCTTGTGATCCTTAATATGATATCTATATGAATATGGCAGCAAAATCATACATCTCTAATCTTTGCGTGCGTGCGTGCATGCAAGTATACTTTTGTTTACCCACAAAAAAAATCAATACATTTTATTATTATTATTATTATTATTATTATTTTATTATTATTATTATTATTATTATTATTAT
>NC_021166.2:18371439-18387317 GCF_000331145.2 Cicer arietinum
TTATTATTATTATTATTATTATTATTATTATTATTATTATTATTATTATTATTATTAGCTAAAGTGTGAACAAACTTAATCATAATGTTTAATGATCAATAATTGATTCAAATTTTGAGAAATCAAGAGGTACATAATACTCGTTTTGAGTGAATCTCATAAATCACTTTGGACTTATTCGATTATTTACGGATAAGTATGAAAAAAATTGCAAAAAACCAAATAATTATTCAATATCTCATTGTTTATTTAACTACTATGTTCACCCATAACAATAATAAAAACTCATAGTTATTCGACTAAAGATTCTATTATATCTTCTTCAACATCATCCACTCTTTCTAGCAAGTTTGATGGTGGTGATGTTGGAAAAAATTCAATATCAAAATGGTACAAACCTTGGTCATTGTAGGATGAAACAGAGAGGGAGTTTTGTGACTGGTGGTTTTGAAACGTACTACCGTAGGAGTTGTAGAGTGAACAGTTGAGTCAGTTGAGTCGGTGGTGCTTCTATCCAAGGTTCGAACACTCGATTTTCCTAATTTTAGTCTATACTTCTTCTTCGTAGTAGTGTGTCATTTTTTTTAATGCCTTTGATGTTTGCTCATCAAATATTGATTTTTTCATTGTTGAGTCCATCTGCAAAATGCAGTCAATTTGTCTATCTTGAAATCTTAGTAACTTGCAAGTATAAATGATGGTAAATGATAATAGTATCATGAAATTCAAAATATGTAATATATGACATATCATCATAAATTCATCATAAATTCATAATGCAACTAAAATAACTTCAAAAAAAAATTAACGAGGATATGTCATATATCATGGACTGTGGACAATATCATTCACCCAACAACTAACAAATGATAAGATCTGGTACCATCTTAAAACTTGAACTTATGATCTAACTCAATCGTACAAAGCAATGTATAAGGCGAGGGCTAACAAAACCTTATAATAATCGGTACTGAGGCCATATTTCTAGGAGATGCGAGACTAACACACTAGGAGGCTATCTAAGGTAACTTTCCAACACATTCTTAGTGACATCGAGAAACACACATATCAGTGTCGCACAAAAAGCTTAATCAAAGAATGATTTTGTCCGCAGAAAAGTAAGTTCAGTAGTATTCAATTTGCTTACCGTCAAGTCAACATTTAGGAGGATGAAAAGAACAAATGAAACCCAGAGAATAGGATTGTCAATAACACAATAAACATAATAAGCATCTATTTCAAACAAACCGGTTATCACAACAACAACAACAACAAAATTATAAATAGTGATTTTCATATAATTGAGAAATGTTCTCTAATATATTTGAAATAATATCAGATTGATATCATTGTAAAACTATTATACTCTTATTCTTAGTCAAGAACATTTTGCTGAAAAATCATTGAAGTGATTATATTGTTTGTAAAGAAAGTGGTATACTTTCTTAAGAAGTCTAATCTAAGATAGTGGTGTGATATCTTAGGAAGTGTGTTAGAAGTTTGTAGCAGAGATCCTATTGGTTGTTTTGATGTTATCAGTTCAAACATAACTACGCCAAAACAATGTACTTACCCATTTCAAAGAAGAAAAATAGTAAAAGACATCATTGGACAACATACCTATAAGGCGATGTCTCCGCCTACCACGCCTTCCATCCTCGTTTCTACATAAAAGGAATCCTCAATCAGCAACAAGTTGTTAACTCAATCTACATTAAAGTTGCATCAAAAACCGAAAGCAACAACTATTTTGAGACAATATTTTTTTCAAATATGACGAATATTTTGAGATAGAGAGAGTATAAAAAAAGAATACAAGAAGTTTGAACCACTAAGTGAAAATATCACTTTTTTGAGTCTCTATTAAATCCTTTATACTAGATGTTTTCGCATAACTGTAACTAGATTTAGTTTCATTCTTCCAAAGCAAGACAACATAAAACTATATCAATTCAGTATCCTTACAACGCATAGATACTGAAAAGTAACTTAATAATGAATCAAAATAAAAAGAAAGACACGAAGAACATTTAGTCTTCCAAGAAACATTGTGATAACATTGTATAAGAGAATGTGTAACTGGTGCAATCCATCGACAAATATAAGGGGCTTATGTCCTTATAACAAATAACGGTTAGATTTATAATTTCATAATTGAGGGCAAAGTTTGCTGATAAAGAGCAGTAACGATCAAAAGAAACCTTTGATAAATTTACCTCATTGCATCGATAACGTGTAGCATCCTCTCATAAATATCACTGTTCATACTTCTTGTGATGCTTTATATGATATGTATATGAACATGGCAACAATATGTTTGCCATATTGGGTGTAATACATATTCTAACCATATAACTCTGGCCAAAAGTCAAATGTAGTGAAATGAAACCTAAAATCATAAATATTAACAAACAAAAAAAAGAAACAAAATAATTAACATTGATTAGAGGAACATGAGATAAATAATTAAAATTATTATCATCATTACATTAGTATTCCAAATAAATATGAAAATGAAACTGTCTAGTGCCCAACATATGTCACTGTGAGTTTGCAACCCCAAACTAACACAACACCGATCATTAAAGTTACATTTAATTTCGTTTATTTTTTAAAATTATTTTTTGTGTCAATGTGCAAGTGCTTGTATCTAACATTTTTATATGCGCCGATGCTTTATGATCATATGTTTATAACTATTCTTCGGTTCACTAAAATCTTACCAACTTTGACTTTTTTCAACGCGTCAAGCAAAGACTTCTTCTGGGCTTCTAAGCCATTGACAAAAAAAAAAAAACACTCATGAATCAAGGATTTCATAAAACTTAATAAGTAAAATAATCCCCCAATTTCAAAAAATTATAAGATTTCACTTATTATTATTATTATTTATTATTTTTATTGTTATTATTGTTATTATTATTATTATTATTATTATTATTATTATTATTATTATTATTATTATTATTATTATTATTATTATTGTTATTCTTATTGTTATTCTTATTGTTATTATTATTATTGTTATTATTATTATTATTATTATTATTGTTAACTATTATTATCATCATCATGATCATTATTATTATTATTATTATTATTATTATTATTATTATTATTATTATTATTATTATTATTATTATTATTATTGTTATTATTAATATTATTATAAAAGCAATTTCATACCCTCTTTTTGAGATCTAGATTCCTTGTTGTTAGCCGTAAGTACATTTGAAACTATTAGATCAAGGTTGAACGCTGTAGATATTAAGTTTGAGAATTCATGATACAAAAAGAATTTAAATATACAAGTTTTGTAAATTACTTTGTCAAAATCATACAGTTGTAGTCTCTGCATGTAGTTGCGCGTGTGCAGTATGGTTTAGTTTACCCACAAAAAATATTCTTACGACTTGCATGACTTGATTGTAAAAGTCTTGACTAAAGACTTGCTACATTTCTTCCTAAACAATCCATGCAAAGAAAACTATGGCCACAACATTATATTTCTTATACAAAAAGATTAAATGGAGAAAGAGTACAAGTAAAAGTTTTTGTTTGAAATAGAGAGAATGAAAAATGAAAATGACACATCTAACTAAATGTGTGGCATCTATTTAGGTTCCACTTTTGTTGCAAGTGTGTACCCTCCACTATAATCAAAGGCATTATTGTCATTCTTAGTAAAAGTAGTATCAATATAAGGATGTCTCATTGCAGCACCCTTAGAAACTCCAAAATCATTGGCAGAAGAGGAAGTAGAAGTAGAATTTGTGTTCAATCCATCATTATGCAATATGGTTTCTAATGCTTTCACAACTTCACTCATAGTTGGACGATTTGCGGCCGATTCCTCGACGCATTGCATTGTCAACTCTAAGAATCTCCCGAATCCTATTGGGTTTGCAGTGTTTCTCACCACTGGATCCATTAGTTCGTTCAAACCATAATACTCTTCTTCTCTGTTGTTCGACAAAGTTCGAACCTCGCGAACAATGTACTTACCCTTTTCAATTGGTTGTTTGGATGTTATCAGTTCAAGCATAACTACGCCAAAACTGTATACATCACTTTTCTCAGTTAGTTGTTGAGTCATGTAATATTCAGGATCAAGATATCCCTGCAGAAGTAAAATATTTTGGATATCAAGTTATGCGATCACATAAATACAGAGAATTCAAATCCGTCGATCAAAATTTATGTTTGCTTTGAAGCAAAGTCGAACAATTAAAATCCAAATAAAATTTGAATATTGTTATTCTATTAAACTAGTTATTTGATTGTATATATAGTGCAACATAAAAAATGGTGCAATGTTACTCACCAATGTCCCTTTAACCTGAGTTGAGACATGGCCTTTCTCACTGTCTGATACCAGCTTAGACAGACCAAAATCTGCAACCTTTGCTGTCAAATTTTCATCCAGCAAGATATTGGTTGACTTCACATCTCTGTGGATTATGGGAGGGTTGGCAAGTTCATGTAAGTATGCAAGTCCTCTAGCCGAACCAAGAGCGATACGAAGTCTCCTCTTCCAATCAAGTTGAATGTCAGATCTCCCTGCAACTCACATTCATTGATGCAAAAGATTCTATTAATTGCTTAAGCAGTATTGTGCATTTCAGTTTTGTAAAATAGCAGCTATAGCACAGTGAAATTTGACCAAATAACTATTGTTTTGCCATATGCTATTTAATGCATAATATTGTCGGCTATATCTTTGTTATGCAATGAAATTTAAACAAACTGTTATATTCCACAATTACAATTGATAACACTCATATCTTTTTGTTCTATAATAAATGCCAAAAAATAAGCTGCAATGAAACATATATACAGTACAACATAAGTCTTAAATAATTTTTCTTCATGCAATCAATTTTTTTACCAAATAGTTTAATCAGCAAAAGTTCATTATTAAATTTTAAAATTGTTTTTTATTCATAGAATAAGATTAGATTTCAGCTTGTGTTCCTTCACTGTGAACTGACCTGACAAAGTCTCCCTAAGTGAACCATTGGTGATAAATTCGTAAACCAACATCTGTTCTCCTTGTTCAAAGCAGAATCCCACAAGGCCAACAAGATTCTTGTGATGAACTCTTGAAAGCAACTCTATTTCATTCTTGAACTCTAGGCCTCCTTGCATTGATCCTTGCTGAGCTCTTTTGATTGCAACTATTTTTCCATCACGGAGAACCCCTTTGTACACCTAGTGCCAATAATAGAGAATTATTAAAATATCTTCCTAAACTAGAAGTAGGTTTCTTCCTCTGTTCCTTTTTTATAGTCGTTTTAAGGTTATTCACACATCCCAATAGAGCCAATAAATTTGGTTAGTTTAGATGAAATTGTTTGTCTTTCTTGTAATACCTTTAATTATTTATTATCTCATTCCACCAATTTCTCTCTATGCAATATATAGTTGGGGATAATTTTTATAAAACGATAATTAATTCTACATGGAACTTTGAAAAGGACAAATAATAAGAAAGAAAAAATTCATAAAAAAAGGCACAAAAAGGAACAAAGGGAATAAAAAGAAGAAAATACCTTGCCATAGCCACCAAAGCCTAACTCGTTGCTTCCAGAGAAATTGTTGGTTCCCTTTTTGAGTTCATCATAAGAAAACCATCTTGCTCCCTTCAATTGTGGTGCACCTCCACTATCCTTGCCACTTGGTGCCCAGGATGCTGCAAAAAAGAAATGCTTGTGGTGTAAGCAAAGTTGATGATAGTTTTTCTCAAACTGCTATTTTTGTGATATGCTATTGACAGGTAACACTAGTTATAACAAGAAAATCCAAGTGAGAACTTTGTTTGATTACCGAATGGTCTACTTATTCCAATGGCTTTCTCTGCGCGCTTCTTTTGGAGGATTGCGTATACTCCTAACCCTATAAGGCACAGAATCAGACATATGCTCCCAGTTGCTATCCCAATAATAATACCTCTGCTAAAAGAGGCTCCTCTGTGAGAATCTGAAATAGTTTATAGTTACATTTAGTTATGTAAATTTTGAGACACAACTTTGACAACAAAAATCGATAGCAATATGGATGGTTAACACAGTTCAAATATATAGTTATTTACGTTTAGTGATTGATTAATAAATATAACAAGGTGCCACAATTCATTAACCATCTGCTGAATGCTGAACGTAACTAACCACGATTTTCAAGTGTTCGAATAAATATGATATGTATTAACCACAATTTGTGATAAAAAATATACCTTAAAATTGTTGTGAATAATATTCAAAGTCGTGGCTAATCATGTTCTGTAGATGATTAATGAGATACTACACTTTGTTATAACCATTAACCATTTACTAAACATAATTAACCATGTATTCAAACTACATTGTTAACCATCAAAATTGTTGTCGAATTTTGTCCTCATATTTTGTGTCAAAATAATACAACTCTGCATAGAAGTTGCAATTGTGAGTGTATTGTATTTGTATCTTACTTGGAAAAGCATAAGGAGATGCAATGAAGTAATAGGGTCCAAAATCATGTGGAGGCTTGTATGTTTGATTACTCAATGCAAATCCAATTCTTTGAACTTCTGACCTATTAAAATTCAGTCCTGTTGGTGGAAACAGTGCTAGATGTATTTGAAGATAATCATCACTATTGAAGAAAAGGTTTTGTAAAGAAACTGAGCCAGGTGTTAAACCCAATTTCACCCATAAACTCATTTCAAGTGAATGGAAAATAGTTATATTTGACAGTTCACTGAACAAGGGTCCTCTAAAGAACAACATTCCTTGGTATGGATAAGCACATTCACAACTTTGTGGACTTAGATTTTGATCAGGGGGACATGATATTTCTCAACAATTAGCCAAGCTAGTTGAATAGGGTTTTTTAGGTTGTTGCTGAAGTTGACAGTAATTTGTATTAGAGATACCAGTGCTGCACACTGGATTTCCTATGAGACTGAAAAGACATGCATAGGTAGAAAATCACTACATCAGAAAAAGAGCACATGGAACATAGTTTTAAATTGCGATGGGAGTTGCGGTTACATTGTGAATTTTTATATTGCGATAAAATGTGACTAATGTGGCCACAATTTCCAGTGCATTAGCAGTTGCAGAGACCTTAAATACTGCTATATTGCTGTTGCAAACCGCAATTTAGAAGCACGACATGAAGTATCAAATTAAAAGCATAAAGAAAAAGTCTCACATCAATGTGTTGTTGTATTGTGAACCGACTGTTACCCTTGAAATCTGGTTGTCTTGTAAGTCCACAAGCTGCAATTGGGGACAAATGCTGTCACCCATGTCTAGGGTTTTGTTCACTGCATTGTTTCTTAGTTTCCTGAAAATAATTTAAAACATGAAAATTTATGTTATCTTATTTCCATTTTATGTAGTATATTCTAATCTTAAGCTCTAGCTATCTTCAACATAGAAGTTTAGGACTTACACTTGCTGTATTTGAGGAATGCTGAAGAGTTCTGATGGAAGAGGACCTTCAAGAGATCCAAACTCCATAACACTAAGCATAGTATAGGTTATGGAGAAAAAAATGTGCTTGTTAGATTTCATAACTTGGTAAAGAAGAAACTTTATTTTTGTGTAATTTATAGACTTACAGAGTGGTGAGTGATTGTAGAGTGGAGAACCAAATTGGAACTTCTGATGGATCAAAAGAATTATTACTAAGATCCCTACATAACATTATCAACTGATTAGCATTATGTGAATGATAAATAACATCACCAATATAAACTCATGCCAATTACTTACACATAGTTGAGGGAAACCAATGAAGTTAAGTCTGGCAAAGGACCTGACAAATTGTTGTGTGCTAAATTCCTGGAAGAGGACACCATTATATAAATATCCATGAGAAGGGATCAAGTTACTCTGCTTAATAACTCATTTTCAACAATGGATTTCATCAGTTCAACCGTCGAAATAAAAGTTTTTATTGAGTGGATCAACTCCACAAGTTTAATATAATTTTGTATGTTTCAACATTAACATAATATTTGATTATTAATATATTATGATAATTCTAGGTAGAGTTGTTCCGATAGTAACTTCATCACTCCTCAATATCCATTGTTGTTATTATAAAATCCTTTTACTTGTCCACATCTCAAATCTAAATACTCACAATTCGTTGATGCGAATAAGGTTATTGAGATTTGAAGGAACCTCTCCTGTCAAGAAATTTCGATCGAGCCGACTGTCATAAATCGAAACAATCAAGAAAAATTAATCAAAGAATGATATTCAGTATAATGGAAATGAAAGGAAGAAGGAACTAAGTGAATGAAAAGAAGATTTTAAATGTTAAGGAACTACTTACAGAACTTCAACTGTGTTAACTAGTCCTATTGTAGAAGGTATACTCCCACTTAAATCATTCCCATCAAATAATCTGTCAGAAAGAAAACAAAAGTTCAAAACAGCACAGAAATTGAGAGTTGAGAATGTATAAGCTCATAAAAACCTATAAATGCTAAAATATCAACTTACATGTGTATGAGTGCCATGTCAGAGCTGAAAAGTTTGGAAGGAATGGAACCAGAAAGCTGGTTTTTATTGAAATGGCTGCATCAAATACCAATCAAATCAGGATTGAAGATGAGATTCATGTCCAATAAGACACACTAGAGATTGATATTGAAGGATTTCATTTAGTATAGTAAGCTACTGATAACCATGATCAAAACAATGTTGATATTATTCAATATAACATTAGCAACTAATAATGGGGGAAATGATGAAAGGGGTCATTTTTCTATGCACCAACTAAAAAATACTCACAAGTGTCAACAAAGAAACAAAAATAATAAAGAAAAGCAAAAACTTACAAGTGCTTAGCCTTTAAAAGGAGGTCTAAGCCAGGGGTTGTGGAGGTTGAAACTGGGATAGGTCCTGTGAGTTGATTGTCTGCTAAGTCCAACCAATAAAGTTTGGAGAGTTTACCCAACGAAGGAGGTATTTTTCCAGTGAAGTTGTTTGAATTTAAAGCCCTGAATAATTCAATAACATGTGTATAGTATTAAATTACTCATCTTGAAAAGGTGAGGGGATAACAATAGAAATGATACTTTGACACACAAATTTAACAACAAATTTTGACGACAATTTGAATGGTTAACGCAGTTCACATATTTGGTTAACTACATTCAATAGATGGTTAATAAATATTACAATTTATAAGGTGTTGCAACTCATTAACCATTCACTTAATATAGTTAACCGTGATTTAAATTTCTCTAACCACAACTTTCAGGTAAAAATGCTTCTTCTTAGATTATTCTTACAAGAAAGATAACTCTGTAAGATTCCCCAATGTATCTGGAATATTACCACTGAAGCTGCAACCAGCCAAAATCCTGAAACAGTGAAGTTTAAATTACTACTACATGTTGCACTTGATATGACAATAGGAAATTATTTGGTTTTGTGAATCTAACTTACAGAGTATTTAACTGGCTTAACTTTCCCAATTCTAGAGAGATAGAACCCATTAAACCTTTATTAAAGGACAAATCCCTGCAGTTAAAATGAATTGACGATACATTTTTATTCACCAGCTTGTATTCTATTCACAACTTTAAAATATATAAAAAATGTTTTCTTCCATTTTAATTAGAAACATAAAAAAATACTTACAAGGATCTCAATTCTGTGAGTTCACCAATATCTCCACTTAATTTACCCTTCAGACCCATGGTTGACAATCCCCTATATTTTTTATGCACATAACAAAGTATTTTTCTTAAATTAGTAATTGGAAAAATGAGTAAAAGGGTGATGAAATTAATATACCAAAGATCAAAAGGATCAAATAATTTTCAATTTAAGATTTATATTACAATGAAGTAACCCTGGATTTACTGCAAGTCACTCCTTCCCATGGTGCTTCACAGGGGTCATCTGACCTGTCCCAGCTTGGAGGTGTATTCTTCCATATATCTTTTAGAGATCTAAGTGCAGCAACTGCAACAATTTTTAATCATAATAAAAAAATGCATTAAAAACAAAAGGAAAAAATGGCAGTTATTACTACATTTAATTAATCAATGGCCTCTTTTGTTTACTTAAGAGTTTTCAGCTTGGATAAGCTATTAGATCAATCTGAAAACTCTAATAAAAAATTACTTTTAAATTATGATCTACAATAGAGTTTAACATTGAAAATCACTTTTTTATAATAAATATTTCTAAAACCAACTTCTCAAAAAATCGATTTTTAAATTATTTTCAGATTTTATTTTTAAAAAAAAGCTATAACAAACAATAAAAACTTTCAAAAAGTTTTTATTTTTATTTTTAAATGTAACAATTTCCCCGTGTGTTTTGGTATGAAACAAACATTCTGACTTATTTATTTATGAACAATTATCATACTACATTACATAATCTTTAAAGCCATTATACTACTTAAGTCATCAATTCTTGATGAGCACACACATGGCCTAATGGAAATAAACTTTATGGAATAATAAATTCATTTACAACACAAGTGACACTTTTAATAAATAAAAGGGATGTCATGAAACATTACCATCTTGAGGATTAGTTAATGAAGAGATAAGATGAATTTCAGCCCATAAGAATACCAAAAATAGCAACACAATGAATATTTCCATGTTAAAAATAGTTTTCACCAAACTTCTTGACAATTTCTGAATATAGCACAAACAATTGGATCAAACAAAAATAACTGTCTCAAGCAAAGAAAGTATAATATGCATTGATTCATTTAACATGCTAACTAGAAAGTTGCAAAGAGAAGTGTAGAAGGTTTAGGAGGAAGAGGAAGTAGTGAGAGAAAAAAACACAGCATGAAGTTTGTTTCATAAAGGAAAAAAACAAAGGAAAAGCTTGACTTGGTTGTTTCCTACTCCATATTTATTGATTTTTTCTTATCTTAGAAGCTAATTCAGTTGAATTTAATATAATGTTGTTGCCGCTATCTATAACACCATCATAGTATTTTTTTTTTCTTACACTTTTCGAAATCAAATCAAATATAGTAAAAATCGAATTACTATCTTACCCTTTTCTTGACTACACTCAGCTAGTTGGCTCTTAAGTGGACTTGTCATCATTAATTTTACTTTTTTTAAGTGACCAATAGAAAAATATCTTGCAACTTGAGCATCACTTAATTTCATTGATGTTATTATTATCAAGTTAGTTATTGAAAGCATTTGGGTAGGTGTGACATGGCTGTTGATAAACCCTAATAACGTTGTGCTCAACAATCCATGTCAATTACATGATGAATAGCCAAAGGCGGAAGCGTACCTGTGGGAATTGCCATTAATGAAATCCTGAGATGATGATGATAGAGCCAATGGGTTGGGTGATCTTCCTCAGCAAAACACCCTGAAGACCTTGCTCTCTTGATGGGGATAGAGAGAACCAGAGAGTTTTCTCCTTTAGGGTTTTGAAACTGAATAGTCTTGTTGTGTTTGCCTTGGAGACCATTACCCCTATATATAACTATTATTAGTTATTTCCCAAATTGCAGTATTTCCAATTCAGCCCCTCATTAAATTAGAAACTGCCTGGTATCTACACTATTAATTTTCATAACTATTATGCTCTTTAGCCATAAACTATTATATATTATTTGACCCCTAGTTTATTGGCTAATTATATAATGACCCTAACACACTTTATTAATTAATTACATATGTGACCCATAAATCTTACAATCTCCCACTGGTCACACATGTATCCTTAGGAGTGTGTTAGACTTTATGACGTCAAAAATGTCATTATAATTACCTTGAGTATAATCCAAATTGTCCCGTCCATTAATCATATCAGCACATGGAACCAAAGAGGCTTTCGTCATAATAAGCATAACTAAACCCATCAATGATCACCCGTACTGACACAACTAAATGACATAGACCCATTATGAAAAGTGTAGCATGAAAATTACATGAAGTTGGTCAATGCATGTCAATTTTCAACTGGTCCTACTTTATCGAATGAGATCATACCATAACTTAAATGTACAAAGTAACCAAAAACTGAATACTTTAAACTTTATTTCTGATCAGAAAGTCCAAATACAATGTATTTGTACTTTACAATTAAACATAGAACATGAATTACATAATGGACGAAACTCCCACTAAAATCAAGATTCCTCAAACTGTAGCACACCCATGTGAGCAGTATGCTCATGAAAGACCTTGGGTGGTAGACCTTTAGTGAGTGGATCCGCAATCATGGAGTTTGTCCTTAAGTGTTCTATGGATATCTGTCCACTTTGTACCTTCTCTTTAACAACTAGGAACTTAATGTCAATGTGCTTTGACTTGGTTGAGCTCCTATTATTGTTAGAATACAGGACTGCTGATCTATTGTCACAATACAACTTGAGTGGTCTTTCAATCCCTTCAACTATTTGCAGCCCCGTGACAAAATTTCTCAGCCAAATGCCCTGGTCAGATGCCTCATGAATTGCTACGAATTCTGCTGCCATGGTTGATGAAGCAGTAAGACCTTGCTTGGCACTACGCCAAGAAACTGCTCCACCAGCTAACAGAAAGACATAGCCTGAAGTTGATCTTAAGCTGTCTTGGCATCCCGCAAAATCCGAGTCAGAGTACCCAGTGATCTCTAACTGGTCTGACCTCCTATATGTGAGCATGTAGTTTCTTGTTCTCTTCAAATATCTCATGACCCTCTTGGCTGCTTTCCAATGGTCAAGACCTGGATTGCTTAAATATCTGCCTAAAATCCCTACTATGAACGCTATGTCTGGACGCGTACATACTTGGGCATACATAAGACTCCCTACAGCTGAAGCATAAGGGATCTTTTGCATTTCTTGAATTTCCAAACTTCCCTTAGGGCACTGTTTGAGACTAAACTTGTCTCCCTTAGCAACTGGGGTGTCCCCTGGTTTGCAATCCTGTAACCCAAACCTTTTGAGAACCTTATCGATATAGCTCTTTTGTGACAATCCAAGAATACCTCGAGATCTGTCTCGGTGTATCTGAATTCCTAATACAAAAGAGGCGTCACCAAGATCTTTCATCTCAAAATGCTTTGATAGAAATTTCTTAGTTTCGTGCAACATGCCTATATCGTTAGTGGCAAGCAGTATGTCATCAACATACAAGACCAGGAAAATATGTCTGCTCCCACTGAACTTATGATACACACAATCATCAACTGTATTCATCTCAAAACCAAATGAGAGAATTACTTGATGAAATTTATGGTACCATTGACGAGAAGCTTGTTTTAGCCCATAAATGGATTTTCTTAGTTTGCACACCATATTCTTTGGGTCTCCCAACACAAAGTTTTCTGGCTGCACCATATAGATCGTCTCATCAATGTCGCCATTGAGAAAAGCTGTTTTTACATCCATTTGATGAAGCTCCAAATTAAAGTGAGCAACAAGAGCCATGATTATTCTTAAAGAGTCCTTCGATGAAACCGGAGAGAAAGTCTCTTTATAATCAATCCCTTCCTTTTGAGTATAACCCTTAGCTACAAGACGTGCCTTATATCTCTCCACATTACCATTGGAATCCCGCTTGGTTTTAAAAATCCATTTGCAACCAATGGGTTTCTTTCCTTCAGGTAATGGGATAAGTTCCCAAACTGAATTGTCTTGCATAGACTTGTACTCCTCATTCATTGCTTCGATCCACTTATCTGAACGAGAATCTTGCATGGCTTGATGAAAGTTGACTGGGTCGTCTTCCGTCATGCCAACATTTTCCTCTACCTCATTGATAAATACTACATAATCATCCGAAATAGCATTTTTCCTTTCTCTAGTGGATCTCCGCAATGGAGCTGGCTCTTGAGGCACTTGTTCTTGAGGATCTTGAATTTGATCTGGATTTTGTTCTTCCTGAACAACCAGATCATCTTGAGTTTGTTCAATAATGGGAAAGTCAATTGGTGGAAGAATCAGTTCTGGAATTGTTACCGATTCTTCCTCAAAGACAAAATCTTTAACCTTAATCTTCCCCCCAAACTCAATATCCTCAAAGAACGTTGCCGTTCCCGTCTCAAAAATTGTTCTCAAATTAGGATCATAAAATTTATAGCCCCTTGATTTTTCTGAGTACCCTATAAAATAGCTGCTAATTGTTCGGGGTTCAAATTTCTTTTCATTCGGCCTATAAGGCCTTGCCTCAGCTGGACATCCCCAAACATGAAGGTGCTTCAGACTAGGCTTACGCCCAATCCAAAGCTCATAAGGTGTTTTAGCCGCTGCCTTAGTTGGTACTCTATTAAGAATGTATGCTGCTGTTTTTAATGCCTCTCCCCAGAGTGACTCTGGCAAGGTGGAATGACAAATCATACTCCTTACCATATCCTTAAGAGTCCTGTTTCGTCTTTCAGCTACACCATTCATGCTGGGTGACCCCGGCATAGTGTATTGTGGGACGATTCCACATTCCTCTAGGTATTTGGCAAATGGTCCCGGACGTTGTTCACCTGAACCGTCATATCTGCCGTAGTATTCACCACCACGATCAGATTTGACCTTTTTAATTCTTTTATTAAGTTGATTCTCAACTTCTGCCTTAAAGGATTTGAACACGTCTATTGATTGGGACTTTTCGTGAATTAGGTAAAGGTAGGCATATCTAGAATAATCGTCTATGAATGATATAAAATATTGTTGACCATTCCAAGAAGGAGTTGGAAATGGCCCACAGATGTCCGTATGTATCAATTCTAAGACGTCTGTAGCTCTATATGCGCCTAATTTCTTATCTTTAGTCTGTTTTCCTTTAATGCATGCTACACAAACGTTAAAGTCTGTGAAGTCAATGGAATCTAAAATTCCATCTGACACAAGTCGTTCAACTCTATTTTTAGAGATGTGACCTAGACGCTTGTGCCAAAGCACCCCTGAATTGAAATTGTCAATTTTCCGCTTAGTACCACGTGATTCCACATTCAAGGTTTCATTATAGTTAGCCACAGTTTCCAACAAATAAAGATTATCATAACCAGAAAGTAAACCGGTTCCAACAACATTCGAATTTAAAGACAAAGTAAATTCTTTATTCCCGAATGAACAATAATATCCTGATTTGTCCAAATAAGAAATAGAGATCAAATTCCGTCTAAATGACGGTACAACAAAAGTGTCTTTTAAATCCAAATAATGACCGGAACTTAATAATAATCTAAATTTTCCTATGGCTTCAACTTCTACCTTCTTCCCATCTCCTACATAGATCCATCTTTCAGTATCACTAGGCTTTCGGAAGTTCAGGCAACCCTGCATTGAAACACTGATGTTAGTAGTTGCACCAGAGTCTAACCACCAAGTGTTTCTAGGTACTGAAGCTAAATTAACCTCAGAACAGACCAAAGACAGAATCATACCTTTCTTAACACGCCAAGCGTGATATTTGGCACAATCCTTCTTCACGTGTCCAGAACTCCTGCAGAAGAAGCAGTTGTTATCCTTAGTCTGCTTCTTTTGTTCTGGACCCTTAGCAGCAGCTTTGTTCTTGGGCTCCTCAATTCTTTTCCTTTTGCCCTTGTCTTTAGAGATGCTAGTAAAGTGAGCACTTTCAGTCCTATCTTGCTTCAGCCTGTCCTCTTCTTGCACACATAATGAAATGAGCTCATTAAGAGTCCATTTCTCCTTTTGACAATTATAAGTCACCTTAAACTGACTGAATTGCGAAGGAAGAGACAGCAATACTAAATGAATGAGTAAGTCATCTGACAACTCAAGCTTTAGACCTTTAAGCTTAGAAGCAATGTTGGACATCATCATAATGTGCTCTCTTATATTTCCCTTGCCTTGATACTTCATGGAAATTAAATTCTGAAGCAAAGAACTTGTTTCAGCCTTATCACTTTTTACAAAGCGTTTTTCCATCTCAACAA
>NC_021166.2:18387734-18397569 GCF_000331145.2 Cicer arietinum
TCAGGAATGTCACGCTTTATGATCATAAGACTTATGCGATTTGAGCGATCCCATTTCTCATACTCTAATTTTTCTTCAGAAGAACTAGAGTCCTTAGGAGTAGAGGGTCGATCAATTCTTAATGCAAGGTCTAGATCCATGCAGCCAAGAACAATCAAAATGTTCTCTTTCCATTCCTTAAAATTTGTCCCATCAAGGACAGGAATAGAACTCAAATTTGCAGATATGGAAGCAACCGATGCTGTAAATTAAATAAAGAACGAAACTTAGAAACTCACATTATAGGAAAATAAATCAATAAATAAATAAATACATATGTTCAAATCATGGAATTTAACCCATCTCAAGATACCCAGTGCACCATTGATGTCAAGTCTTTGGACAGTAACACCAACTGCTAGTGGTACTCTTGTTGCAACGATCAAATATTGACAATAAGACATGTCAAACAATAAACCTTCCTTTGGGCCGATTTACTGCTCACATGTATACCAAATAATTGTCACACATTTATCATCGCAGGTGTACCATGTAATTCTGCCAAATATTAACCTTCCTTTGGGCCGGTCAATACCCGCATGAATAAACATATACACAGCCATTTGACACTCTTCACGAGCAATTTAGACAAGAGATGTCACTTTGGCGACGTCAAGTTTTAATTAACTCATTCAAAAATGTCAAACTTAACTTGAACATATATTTATTATATCCAAATAAAACAATATTTAAAAAATATTGTTCACTAATATAAACTTTATTTTATTAGTATTAAAAAAATATTTATATCCAAATAAAATAATATTTAAAAAATATTGTTTATATTAGTGAATTTTTTTTTTTTTTGTTTATTACAAAACTGCCAACTTGAGTTACTTGAGTCAATTGGATTCTAATTTTAAGGATTGGCGAAAGAAACAGTAAAAACCAAATAAGTTGATTTACTGTTTCTTATGCAAAACTTAGGAAATAGGAAACAAACCGAGAACAAGGTGACACAATTTTGTAATTACAGATAAAAATAGAAATTACATGGGCCTTAACTTTCAAGTTTAAAAAAATTGTACTAAAGAACATTTTGCAATGTTAGTACTCAAATATATATATCAAAATTCCCAAATTACAAATCCTATTCCCAAATTCCCAAATTACAAACCCTAATTTTTCAAACACGTTAAAAATATGGATTCCATAATATATATATCAAAATTCCCAAATTCCCAAATTACAAACCCTAATTTTTCAAACACGTTAAAAATATGGATTCCATAATATATATATCAAAATTCCCAAATTCCATCTTAAAACAAAGACAATAACCGAATTTCATCATGAATTAAACATGGTAGGCTCTGATACCAATTGTTGAAAAAACCTTAATAACGTTGTGCTCAACAATCCATGTCAATTACATGATGAATAGCCAAAGGCGGAAGCGTACCTGTGGGAATTGCCATTAATGAAATCCTGGGATGATGATGATAGAGCCAATGGGTTGGGTGATCTTCCTCAGCAAAACACCCTGAAGACCTTGCTCTCTTGATGGGGATAGAGAGAACCAGAGAGTTTTCTCCTTTAGGGTTTTGAAACTGAATAGTCTTGTTGTGTTTGCCTTGGGGACCATTACCCCTATATATAACTATTATTAGTTATATCCCAAATTGCAGTATTTCCAATTCAGCCCCTCATTAAATTAGAAACTGCCTGGTATCTACACTATTAATTTTCATAACTATTATGCTCTTTAGCCATAAACTATTATATATTATTTGACCTCTAGTTTATTGGCTAATTATATAATGACCCTAACACACTTTATTAATTAATTACATATGTGACCCATAAATCTTACAATGGCCTCATCTCACTAAAAAAAAAAAAAAAAAGATGTCGTGGTACATGCGAACTCGTTCTGCAAATAGACTAATAATCAAAAGTATAATTGAACTGTCAAAGTTAATTAATTGATGAAAGTTTATTTTTTTATCCTCAAATTTTTATTAAATTGATTAATTTAGAAGTGTATTTTATACGTTTGTATTAATCAATTCGATCATATATTTTTATAGATTTAAAATATTGAGGTGAGAAACTTAGTTTAACTTTTCTTGGTTTTCAATTGGTGCACTCTTGGATTGTTTGATTACTATTCATAAAAAATGTTACATGAAGGTGTCGCTTGAGAGTATTGAAAATTACTATTTCGTGCAATGAAGGTGAAATGATGTGTTCTTTTACATGTAAGAGACTAAAGCAAAAAAGACAGTTTATAAAAGAAGACTAAACCAAAAGAACAAATACCTACTTCAACAATATGTATAGATTAGATAACAAACAATTTAAATTAATTTAAATAAGAGAAAAATTATCAATATTATGTATTGTTGTTTCTATTATAAGAAGAAAAAAATTTGTTTTTGAGGAAGAAAAAGTTATTTTAATCCATTTTTATTCTTTTTGAATGTAAAATAACATAAAATTGTAAGATATAGATTAAATTCTTTTTCATTTGTACTTAGGGATATACAAAAGACGAATTATGTTGGATTTTGCGTCTCCTTAAGTAATTCTTAAATTATATTAGACTATTATTACATTCGAACTCAATTTTTAACTCAATAAAATTCAATAATGTAAAAATTCAATAAAGACGTGTTTATTCAAGAAAATATTGAATTGGTCTCACGACATCGAATAGTAAAATATAATCATGCAAATAGAGTTTTGTACGATCTACCGTGATCTTGAAAACGTGTTTCCTACATGAAGTTGAATCTCTCCTTTCCGTTTTTGCCAAGAAATAAGCAAAATTATACATATAAATTTTTCTTACACCAAGCAAAACTATCCAAAACAGTGAATACACAATATTCATAAAGCTTTAACGTAAAACAACCATAACATCACTACAAAATCCATACAAAAAAAATAAAACAACCCATATGTAATAATAATTTGGCATTTCATTACCAAAAAACAATATATGTGTAATTTATTTTAACCGTTATATTCTTTCAAGAGATGGGGCAGGTGACTAGGAGGTCAATACGGACCCACTCAATTAAATGAGCTATACATTTGTTTCCATATTTGTTGTTGTTGAGAGAAGATCACATCTAATCAACTGCTTATAGGTTAAGACGGAATAATGGGAAATGTGCGAGCACTATGATGTAAGATCGTCAGTGTCTTATGAGAGTAATGAGTTTAATCCTCTAATTTTTTTAAGTTTTATGTATATACAGAGAGGAGAGAGATATCGAAATTTATAGAAAATAATTATGATTATTGTTGAAATATGATATTTTTTAAAAACATGTTCATAAAATATATAGTTATATACGTATATATAGGATTAATACAAGTACCAATTAAACCTTTAGCTAAACTACGACTAAATGCTCATATACTATTAATCTTAAGAGATAGTAAAATTAACTGTTTTCATGAATCCACACTAGCTATATTATAATCAAATTTTAATGATGGTCTCATTCATATATTTTAATTGTTATCCCAAATTTTTCTATTAATTCAGAAAATGAGCACACTAAGAATTTGTTAGATATTAATTTTCATGTTTAAAAAAAAAATTGCTAAATATAAATCTTATATTTAGAATTACTTACAAAGTTATATATATATATATATATATATATATATATATATATATATATATATATATAAAAGACCGTCTTAAAGATTTTGGACGCTCTGTTTTAATATTAAGAATTAGGTTCTTAATAAAAAAAGTGTTATTTTAATAATTAAAAAATAATTAAATAAATTTTAGTATCTACAAAAAAATTCTCATCTTTTTAGTCTCTAAAAAACTTTTTTATTTATTTTTAATCCATATTTTAAATTTTTTTTAAAATGAAATTTTTAGTTACTAAAAAAGTCTCTATAAAATTAAAATAGAAACTAGCGGTGAATACATTTTTTTAAACTAAACTTAAAAAATAGTAATTTTGTAAGAATTAAAAATATATTTAACTAAAAAAAATCACTTTTATTTTATTAAGAAAATAAAATAATTTAGAACCCTCACCAATTGATAGGGATATTGTGTTATTGAGCTGCATAATAGCAGACTATATATATATATATATACACACAAGGATGATAATTCAAAATACAAGGTTAATTGATAATATAAAAATAGATGTTGATTTCTCTATTTGTGACTCACGTTTTTGTAATGTTCATTTGACGTAAAGACCAAAAATAAATTTACTTTAATTATATTAACACAAATATTAAAATAAATTTACTTTAATTATATTAACACAAATATTAAAATCATGTATATCTTTCCGTAGACATTTAGAAGAGTTATGTGACTCTTCTTATGGTGATTCATTTATTTGATTAATAGCATCCTTGTAACCAGATTCTTCATCCAAAGAACTTTCAGCATCAATATAAATCAGTATATCTTCTAATATATTAATAATACTTTGTTTTAATTCTTCTTGAATATTAAAGTTATTTATTTTATTAATATTTTCTTTAACTCTATACGTTTTTGCATAATGACCAAATCTTCTACATTTAAAACACTTAATATCTTGCAAGTTTTTCTTTAGTTTTATTTTCCCCATTAGTCTTATAATATTGTTGATCTTTATATAAGTGTTTTTTATAATTTCTAAAATTACTTCTTTTCATAAAAGGTTTTGTTGATTGTTGATTTCTTCTTTCTAGTAGATATATACTTAGGAGTTTAGCTAATTCTATTCCAAATTGCTCACATAAAGAATCTAATTCTCTTCTACTCCGAATGCTTTCATATTTAATTTTACTTTGTAATTTAAAATCATTACAAATTTATATTCCAGTTTCTATTATGAAATTATATATTTTTCCCTTAGTTAAATCACTATATGGTATAATTCCATTATTTTGTTGTTTAATATTACTTTTTAGTTCCATCTAACCTAAGATAAAATTTAGAGAAAAACATATTTTTATAACAACGATAATCACACACAGTTGGACAATAAAGATTTACTAATTGATTTGCTGCTCTTTGTTGCTGCATTTTTAAAGGTTCTCCAACAAAACGTTTAGCAATAGTATATAACTAGACATGCACCCAGGCGATGCACGGGGGTTGAATTTGATCTGGAACTCTCTTTTACAATAAAATGAATTTCATACTTAAAATTCTCTTTAGTATGATCGAAGTGTTAATAATCCATGTCAATTACATGATGAATGACCAAAGGCGGAAGCGTACCTGTGGGAATTGCCATTGATGAAATCCTAGAATGATGATAATAGAGCCAATGGGTTGGGTGATCTTCCTCAGCAAAACACCTTGAAGACCTTGCTCTCTTGATGGGGATAGAGAGAACCAGAGAGTTTTCTCCTTTAGGGTTTTGAAACTGAATAGTCTTGTTGTGTTTGCCTTGGGGACCATTACCCCTATATATAACTATTATTAGTTATATCCCAAATTGCAGTATTTCCAATTCAGCCCCTCATTAAATTAGAAACTGCCTGGTATCTACACTATTAATTTTCATAACCATTATGCTCTTTAGCCATAAACTATTATATTTTATTTGACCCCTAGTTTATTGGCTAATTATATAATGACCCTAACACACTTTATTAATTAATTACATATGTGACCCATAAATCTTACAATCTCCCACTGGTCACACATGTATCCTTAGGAGTGTGTTAGACTTTATGACGTCAAAAATGTCATTATAATTACCTTGAGTATAATCCAAATTGTCCCGTCCATTAATCATATCAGCACATGGAACCAAAGAGGCTTTCGTCATAATAAGCATAACTAAACCCATCAATGATCACCCGTACTGACACAACTAAATGACATAGACCCATTATGAAAAGTGTAGCATGAAAATTACATGAAGTTGGTCAATGCATGTCAATTTTCAACTGGTCCTACTTTATCGAATGAGATCATACCATAACTTAAATGTACAAAGTAACCAAAAACTGAATACTTTAAACTTTATTTCTGATCAGAAAGTCCAAATACAATGTATTTGTACTTTACAATTAAACATAGAACATGAATTACATAATGGACGAAACTCCCACTAAAATCAAGATTCCTCAAACTGTAGCACACCCATGTGAGCAGTATGCTCATGAAAGACCTTGGGTGGTAGACCTTTAGTGAGTGGATCCGCAATCATGGAGTTTGTCCTTAAGTGTTCTATGGATATCTGTCCACTTTGTACCTTCTCTTTAACAACTAGGAACTTAATGTCAATGTGCTTTGACTTGGTTGAGCTCCTATTATTGTTAGAATACAGGACTGCTGATCTATTGTCACAATACAACTTGAGTGGTCTTTCAATCCCTTCAACTATTTGCAGCCCCGTGACAAAATTTCTCAGCCAAATGCCCTGGTCAGATGCCTCATGAATTGCTACGAATTCTGCTGCCATGGTTGATGAAGCAGTAAGACCTTGCTTGGCACTACGCCAAGAAACTGCTCCACCAGCTAACAGAAAGACATAGCCTGAAGTTGATCTTAAGCTGTCTTGGCATCCCGCAAAATCCGAGTCAGAGTACCCAGTGATCTCTAACTGGTCTGACCTCCTATATGTGAGCATGTAGTTTCTTGTTCTCTTCAAATATCTCATGACCCTCTTGGCTGCTTTCCAATGGTCAAGACCTGGATTGCTTAAATATCTGCCTAAAATCCCTACTATGAACGCTATGTCTGGACGCGTACATACTTGGGCATACATAAGACTCCCTACAGCTGAAGCATAAGGGATCTTTTGCATTTCTTGAATTTCCAAACTTCCCTTAGGGCACTGTTTGAGACTAAACTTGTCTCCCTTAGCAACTGGGGTGTCCCCTGGTTTGCAATCCTGTAACCCAAACCTTTTGAGAACCTTATCGATATAGCTCTTTTGTGACAATCCAAGAATACCTCGAGATCTGTCTCGGTGTATCTGAATTCCTAATACAAAAGAGGCGTCACCAAGATCTTTCATCTCAAAATGCTTTGATAGAAATTTCTTAGTTTCGTGCAACATGCCTATATCGTTAGTGGCAAGCAGTATGTCATCAACATACAAGACCAGGAAAATATGTCTGCTCCCACTGAACTTATGATACACACAATCATCAACTGTATTCATCTCAAAACCAAATGAGAGAATTACTTGATGAAATTTATGGTACCATTGACGAGAAGCTTGTTTTAGCCCATAAATGGATTTTCTTAGTTTGCACACCATATTCTTTGGGTCTCCCAACACAAAGTTTTCTGGCTGCACCATATAGATCGTCTCATCAATGTCGCCATTGAGAAAAGCTGTTTTTACATCCATTTGATGAAGCTCCAAATTAAAGTGAGCAACAAGAGCCATGATTATTCTTAAAGAGTCCTTCGATGAAACCGGAGAGAAAGTCTCTTTATAATCAATCCCTTCCTTTTGAGTATAACCCTTAGCTACAAGACGTGCCTTATATCTCTCCACATTACCATTGGAATCCCGCTTGGTTTTAAAAATCCATTTGCAACCAATGGGTTTCTTTCCTTCAGGTAATGGGATAAGTTCCCAAACTGAATTGTCTTGCATAGACTTGTACTCCTCATTCATTGCTTCGATCCACTTATCTGAACGAGAATCTTGCATGGCTTGATGAAAGTTGACTGGGTCGTCTTCCGTCATGCCAACATTTTCCTCTACCTCATTGATAAATACTACATAATCATCCGAAATAGCATTTTTCCTTTCTCTAGTGGATCTCCGCAATGGAGCTGGCTCTTGAGGCACTTGTTCTTGAGGATCTTGAATTTGATCTGGATTTTGTTCTTCCTGAACAACCAGATCATCTTGAGTTTGTTCAATAATGGGAAAGTCAATTGGTGGAAGAATCAGTTCTGGAATTGTTACCGATTCTTCCTCAAAGACAAAATCTTTAACCTTAATCTTCCCCCCAAACTCAATATCCTCAAAGAACGTTGCCGTTCCCGTCTCAAAAATTGTTCTCAAATTAGGATCATAAAATTTATAGCCCCTTGATTTTTCTGAGTACCCTATAAAATAGCTGCTAATTGTTCGGGGTTCAAATTTCTTTTCATTCGGCCTATAAGGCCTTGCCTCAGCTGGACATCCCCAAACATGAAGGTGCTTCAGACTAGGCTTACGCCCAATCCAAAGCTCATAAGGTGTTTTAGCCGCTGCCTTAGTTGGTACTCTATTAAGAATGTATGCTGCTGTTTTTAATGCCTCTCCCCAGAGTGACTCTGGCAAGGTGGAATGACAAATCATACTCCTTACCATATCCTTAAGAGTCCTGTTTCGTCTTTCAGCTACACCATTCATGCTGGGTGACCCCGGCATAGTGTATTGTGGGACGATTCCACATTCCTCTAGGTATTTGGCAAATGGTCCCGGACGTTGTTCACCTGAACCGTCATATCTGCCGTAGTATTCACCACCACGATCAGATTTGACCTTTTTAATTCTTTTATTAAGTTGATTCTCAACTTCTGCCTTAAAGGATTTGAACACGTCTATTGATTGGGACTTTTCGTGAATTAGGTAAAGGTAGGCATATCTAGAATAATCGTCTATGAATGATATAAAATATTGTTGACCATTCCAAGAAGGAGTTGGAAATGGCCCACAGATGTCCGTATGTATCAATTCTAAGACGTCTGTAGCTCTATATGCGCCTAATTTCTTATCTTTAGTCTGTTTTCCTTTAATGCATGCTACACAAACGTTAAAGTCTGTGAAGTCAATGGAATCTAAAATTCCATCTGACACAAGTCGTTCAACTCTATTTTTAGAGATGTGACCTAGACGCTTGTGCCAAAGCACCCCTGAATTGAAATTGTCAATTTTCCGCTTAGTACCACGTGATTCCACATTCAAGGTTTCATTATAGTTAGCCACAGTTTCCAACAAATAAAGATTATCATAACCAGAAAGTAAACCGGTTCCAACAACATTCGAATTTAAAGACAAAGTAAATTCTTTATTCCCGAATGAACAATAATATCCTGATTTGTCCAAATAAGAAATAGAGATCAAATTCCGTCTAAATGACGGTACAACAAAAGTGTCTTTTAAATCCAAATAATGACCGGAACTTAATAATAATCTAAATTTTCCTATGGCTTCAACTTCTACCTTCTTCCCATCTCCTACATAGATCCATCTTTCAGTATCACTAGGCTTTCGGAAGTTCAGGCAACCCTGCATTGAAACACTGATGTTAGTAGTTGCACCAGAGTCTAACCACCAAGTGTTTCTAGGTACTGAAGCTAAATTAACCTCAGAACAGACCAAAGACAGAATCATACCTTTCTTAACACGCCAAGCGTGATATTTGGCACAATCCTTCTTCACGTGTCCAGAACTCCTGCAGAAGAAGCAGTTGTTATCCTTAGTCTGCTTCTTTTGTTCTGGACCCTTAGCAGCAGCTTTGTTCTTGGGCTCCTCAATTCTTTTCCTTTTGCCCTTGTCTTTAGAGATGCTAGTAAAGTGAGCACTTTCAGTCCTATCTTGCTTCAGCCTGTCCTCTTCTTGCACACATAATGAAATGAGCTCATTAAGAGTCCATTTCTCCTTTTGACAATTATAAGTCACCTTAAACTGACTGAATTGCGAAGGAAGAGACAGCAATACTAAATGAATGAGTAAGTCATCTGACAACTCAAGCTTTAGACCTTTAAGCTTAGAAGCAATGTTGGACATCATCATAATGTGCTCTCTTATATTTCCCTTGCCTTGATACTTCATGGAAATTAAATTCTGAAGCAAAGAACTTGTTTCAGCCTTATCACTTTTTACAAAGCGTTTTTCCATCTCAACAA
>NC_021166.2:18398815-18425346 GCF_000331145.2 Cicer arietinum
ACCAAATATCCATGTATCATAATTTTAACCAAAAAATTAAAATAAAAAAAATAAACCCTAAGTATATAGGAATTGAGAAATATCAATCAATGGCTAATTCGAAAACTATTAAATCTCAATCCCAAATTGAATTTCAAAACCAAGGCAATAACCGAATTTCATCATGAATTAAACATGGTAGGCTCTGATACCACTTGTTAATAATCCATGTCAATTACATGATGAATGACCAAAGGCGGAAGCGTACTTGTGGGAATTGCCATTGATGAAATCCTAGAATGATGATAATAGAGCCAATGGGTTGGGTGATCTTCCTCAGCAAAACACCTTGAAGACCTTGCTCTCTTGATGGGGATAGAGAGAACCAGAGAGTTTTCTCCTTTAGGGTTTTGAAACTGAATAGTCTTGTTGTGTTTGCCTTGGGGACCATTACCCCTATATATAACTATTATTAGTTATATCCCAAATTGCAGTATTTCCAATTCAGCCCCTCATTAAATTAGAAACTGCCTGGTATCTACACTATTAATTTTCATAACCATTATGCTCTTTAGCCATAAACTATTATATTTTATTTGACCCCTAGTTTATTGGCTAATTATATAATGACCCTAACACACTTTATTAATTAATTACATATGTGACCCATAAATCTTACACGAAGCATTACCACCATAAACTAATATTTAATATTATGTGGTTTTGAAGGGTTGGGGTGCTATGTCTATGCAGCTACATCACTCTTCCATTATATCTCTTGTTACTCTAGTACATAATAATTAAAATCATTCTTTTTCTTTGATTAAGCTTTTTGCGCGACACCAATATGTGTCTTTTTTATAGTATAATTCTTGATGCCAATAAGACTATGTTGGAAAGCTACCTTAGGTAGCCTTCGAGTGTATTAGTCTCGCACCACCTTGAAATATGGCCTTAGTATCGATTGTTATAAGGTTTCGTTAGCCGTCACCTTATACATTGTTTTGTATGACTGAGTTAGATATTAAATTTAAATTTTAAGATAGTATCATAGTTTATCATTTATCAATTGTTGAGCCATGACATTGTCCACACTCCATGATATATGATATATCCTTGTTAATTTTTTTGAAGTTATTTTAGTTGCATTATAAATTTATGATGATATGCCATATTTTACACGTTTTGAATTTCATGATACTGTCATCATTTACCATCGTTTATACTTGCAAGTTACTAAGATTTCAAGATGAACTAATTGACTACATTTTGTAGATGGACTCAACAATGAAAAAATCAATATTTGATGAACAAACATTGAAGGCCTTTAAAAAAAAGGCACAATACTGTGAAAAAGAAGCATGAACAGAAGCACTACTGATTCAACGGTTCACTCTACAACTCCTATGCGTTTCAAAATCTCTAGTCACTCAACTCGCATCGTTTCAACATACGATGTCCAAGATAATTACCATTCTAATATTGAATTTTCTCCGACATCACCAATATCAAACGTGCTAGTAAGAGTGGATCGTGTTGAGCAAGATACAATAGAAAATGAACACCAAACCGTACTCGAAAACCATTGGTAAACAACCAATAATGAGAGGTTGCTTCTCATTTGTCATGCGCGATGATCACGTGGAAAGAAAGAAGAACAAATTAATTAAATAGCATCACAAGTTTCTTCATTCAACCATTTAGTAATACTAAAATTAGAGCTTTCTAGATATTGGTAATACGAAAATCAGATCAAATAAGTTATGTACATTCTTTTTTTTTTTTTTTTTTAATTTCTTTGAACACTTGTCTGCATTGGAAAATTTACTCTTGATCTAATTCATGCCGCTGATAGTTAAAACCTTTATTATGATTAATGTTTAATTTTACTTTTACTTTTTGAAGTGTATATATTGTGGTAAATTAAGTCAATTTATATAAGATTTTTACAACTGTTCAACGATACTTAACTGCAATGGATATATATTTATAAATATAGGCAGAAAATAAAATATCTTTAATATAAGAAAAAAAAATGTTAATAATATGTATACTGTAAAAATATCACACTAGCTAGAAATACAGTGTATATAAATTTCCGATTACTATTATAACACTTACTTTGAACAAGATATGATAAATTAATTTGTTATTTGGAGTTTTTATTTTATTTTATACTGTATTAAAGATAATAGAAAATATATCAATATTTGATAAAAAAATAATTTAGTAAAAAGTAATATACTTTTTTGTTTATATACTTTTTTTAATTTGTATGTTGATAACTATGGAACAAAGAGAGTAAACAGTGAAAGATATATTTATTTTTTGAAAAGGGTTGAATAATTGATAATATATTTACATGTCTACTGGTGATGAAGCAAGACAATTGCAATGATGTCCATGATGTTGAAGCGGAGATTATCAACTTTTTGGGGTGAGGGAAGAATTTAGTTCACTAAATCGTACGAGTACGAGTGAGTAAATTTACATTTTCTACTAAAATTAAGTGTTTTGTTATCATCCCACTAAAAATTATTTATATGTACAACCATGTGACATGAAAGATAAATTATTGAAGTTATATATATATATATATATTAGTGTTAAAAATTAAAAATACAAAACAATTTTAGAATATGAAAAAGTATAGAGGACAAATATATAGATATTAAGGTATTTTCAATTTTTTGAATAATGGTATAATTTTATGGCTTTATATATATGCATTGATGTATTTTTTATACGAATATTGTTATAGTATAGACATTTATAGCTTTGTATAAGACATTTGTCTACCAGAAATCTTTATCCAATTCAAGAAAGAAGGTTATAATTAAGTATGTTTTGCAGTTCATTTCAACTTATATTACGAGTGTTTATCTTCTCTCTCAAATTTTATGTAATGAGGTTGAAAGAATGGTAAACTCTTATAGGTTGATCTAAAGACAATGGCGAAGTTAATCTAATTTCAATGAGGTGGCTTATTTTTAAAATTGCAATAAAGAAAATAAAAAACAGCTAAAGTGATTTAGAAAAGTAGTACTATGTTTTGAGAAGTCAAATTAATCAATAATTAAATTTATAATAATTAGTAATATCTTTTTCAATATAAACAATTAAACTATTTGCAAAAAATTAATCATCAATTTTTTATGAGTTGCGTCTTTACAATTTTTATTGCTAAATATATTTTATTTGTAGTTGAAGTAGATATTGAAAGTGTCAAAGTAATACGAATAGATATATCAATCCAGTGATAATTTTTTGTTTATTCAAATACTAAATATACCTTTAGTTTTTTATTACAACTCGCTTCAGTCATTAACAATTTAAGTTAGTATCTGATTATTTTTCTCTCTCTTGTACTCTTGCATTACTGTTTTGTGAGATATAGTTTAAATATTTGCTTCACTCCAAGAAACTTGACATATAGTGACAACATAAAGTCGTGAGTAAATGTCTAAAATCTGTAGGTATAGGGTAAGAAGCATATATTGACGTCTGTAGTCAACAAATACCAACGGTTTTTACCGTCACTATAACCTATAGTGACGAGCGTTTCTCCATTGGATAAATCTAAGAGTTTTTACCTACTACTTTTGTATCGCCCACATAAAAACTTGCATAACTTTATAAATTATACACTTATTGTCTCCATCACTATACAGTTTAATGAGATTTGAATTCCGTATATATAGATTTTGACAATATTAACAAATAATTTGTTACATAGTAATTTTATTGTGCAAAATTAATCAAATTACAATGTAAATACACAATAATTTTATTTAAAAAGTATAATCACAACACATTATTTAACATATCAATATTAGCACAGTTTTGATAAAAGATAATAGTTTAGTTTGAGTTTAGACAATCTATTTTTAAAATTATGCCAAACTATATTTAGAATCAATAAATATCGAATTTATTGGTTTAGTTCAACTTGGACTCAAACCCATAAAAAATATCAAACTAATTTAGTTAGTTTTGGTTATATTATTGTGATCATATAATCATTTGGTTTGATTTTCATATCTCTAGAAAAAATTGCCAATTCGATCAAATAGTTGAAATTTAGGTTGAAAATTTTATTTTATTTTATAATTATAGTAATTGTTTTTGTAATTTATTTTATAAATTATTCCCTCTAGTTTTTTTTTTTATAATCGACATTTAGATTATAATATGGTTAACAAAAAGTATTATACATTTTCAAAATTCAAACATAAATTTTTTTAAGTTTTTATTTTATCGCTTAGTAAAGTTTTTCAGATATATTTGAATATAGTTAAATATGTTTTAGATTTAGATTAAGATAATTAAAACTTAATTATAATTAAAAAAAATATAATTATATTAATTACTTTATAGATATATATATATATATATATATATATAAAAGTGTATTCTGCATATCATAATTATTCACATTATTATTTTAAATTTTAAATTTTTCTTTAATTACTTTGTTATTCATGATTCATAACATAGTATCTAACCAACAATCTTGCTTTGCATTTTCTTTTGAGACAAACTCTTTCTTCATCTTCTTCTCTCCTAAAATGTGTTCATATCAAGAATTATTTTAACGAAAAAGAGCACTTCATGAGATCAGAATGTATAATGTGAAAGAAAGGATCAGACTATAGTCCTCGTTGAAGATTCCCTTTCTAGAGATCATATTGACTCCATATATGTGATTTTTTTTTCTTCATCTTCTTTCCACCCAAATTATGTACATGTTATACATCTTTGTCATTTTTTTTTATCCTCAAGAAATATTAACGATAAAAGTCTAAGATAATCTCCGAGCCATTTCCATGTTAACCTCTACCACAGTTGCATCTCATAGAAGAAATTTCCAAATCAAAGTTAATAATATGTTTTTTAAAAATTTGGTTATTATTGTTTTTAAATTTATTTGGGCAAAAAGATGACTATATTACTATAATAATAGTTTGAAGTAGGAGATGTTGGTTGTTCTTTTATATCTACGTGTCTCATTGATGCTATATTACTATATTATTTTTGTCTTATGGTATTAAACATTGTTTTCCTCTATTTGTAGTTAGATATTTATCTTAATACTTCTATTTTAAGGTGGTTAAAGTTTGTTAGTGAAATTTGGTATTTTGAAGATTCACTACGCGAAAAAACGACTTTTACAGCGCTTTTTTTAAGTCATTTACAGCGCTTTTTCAAAAAAATAAGCGTTGTGGAAACGAGCGTTGTAAATGATACAACATCGCTTTTATAAAAGCGCTATAAAACATGTAAATACAACGCGCGCTTGTTATGCACATTTTACAGCGCTTCTTCACAAAAAGCGCTGTAATATGCACCCCGTCATATGAGTTATGGGTGTGCATATTACAGCGCTTTCTCACAAAAGCGCTGTAATATGCCCACCCATAATTTCATATATGGGCGTACATATTACAGCGCTTTCTCGAAAAAGCGCTGTAATATGCACCCCGTCATATGAGTTATGGGTGTACATATTACAGCGCTTTCTCGAAAAAGCGCTGTAATATGCCCACCCATAATTTCATATATGGGTGTGCATATTACAGCGCTTTCTCGAAAAAGCGCTGTAAAATGCCTACCCATAATTTCATATTATGGGTCTGCATTTTACAGCGCTTTCTCAAAAAAGCGCTGTAATATGCCCACCCATAATTTCATATATGGGTGTGCATATTACAGCGCTTTCTCGAAAAAGCGCTGTAAAATGCCCACCCATAATTTCATATTATGGGTCTGCATTTTACAGCGCTTTTCTTGTACATATTACAGCGCTTTCTCACGGAAGCGCTGTTGAAGGTGCACCATTAAAGCGCTTTAGAACAACATTTTACAGCGCTTTTTAAAAAAAGCGCTGTAAAATGTATTTTTTTTTTTTTAAACGCTGTAAATTAATTATTTGAAATGAAAAATGCTTTTTAGCTTTTTATGGCACTTTTTTTAAAAAGCGCTGTCTTTTATCATTGTACCCAAAATTATTTTTGATCCAAAATCACTTCACAATCAGTAGAACAGAACATATTATAGACAATCAGTTCACACAATCAATAGAACATAAATCAGAACTCTGTAACTTTTTTAACATATATGTAACTCTGTAATTTACAACCTAAGTAACTACATTCAGATACATATATACAACCTAATTTACAACCTAATTACCTACATTCAGATCCATTATATAATAACTAACAGATCCATTATATGCATATATTGTGTCCTATGATCATTTACATATAATAACTAACAGAATATACATTATATGCACTAGCTACCATATAATATTCAGATCCCTTGCCCAGCACAAGCTATTTCCCAGAAAATCAAATAATTTTCATGTCAAGCACGTACTGACACCATTCTTCCTTTAATTCCATCAGATCTTCCTCAGAATATGATGGACTGGAATTGGCAAAGTACTGCAATATAAAAATTGAACATATTATATTAAGTTAGTATCAAATATATAGATAATTTATATATGAAAATCATATAATGCAAATACCGTACCGTTTCTGGGATAATAGTTTTATTCTTCTCAACAATCTCCTTCATGAATCTCAATATGTAGTACCCACAGTCAATGTTATTTGTTTGACGAGGGCACTTTATTGAGATCCATGTAATGTTATTCGACTTCTGCTTCGACACTTTAGCACCTCTTTGAGCTCGATAAACTTTTAAGGCACTATCGAATGAATAAATGTGATTATTAGAGCATGAATATTTATATATATATATATATATAAATATTCATGCTCTAATAATCACATTTATTCATTCGATAGTGCCTTAAAAGTTTATCGAGCTCAAAGAGGTGCTAAAGTGTCGAAGCAGAAGTCTAATAACATTACATGGATCTCAATAAAGTGCCCTCGTCAAACAAATAACATCGACTGTGGGTACTACATATTGAGATTCATGAAGGAGATTGTTGAGAAGAATAAAACTATTATCCCAGAAACGGTACGGTATTTGCATTATATGATTTTCATATATAAATTATCTATATATTTGATACTAACTTAATATAATATGTTCAATTTTTATATTGCAGTACTTTGACAATTCCAGTCCATCATATTCTGAGGAAGATCTGATGGAATTAAAGGAAGAATGGTGTCAGTACGTGCTTGACATGAAAATTATTTGATTTTCTGGGAAATAGCTTGCTGCTGGGCAAGGGATCTGAATATTATATGGTAGCTAGTGCATATAATGTATATTCTGTTAGTTATTATATGTAAATGATCATAGGACACAATATATGAACATGCATATGGATCTGAATGTAGTTTAGGTTGTAAATTAGGTTATATATATATACGTATCTGAATGTAGGTAATTAGGTTGTAAATTAGGTTGTATATATGTATCTGAATGTAGTTACTTAGGTTGTAAATTACAGAGTTACATATATGTTAAAAAAGTTACAGAGTTCTGATTTATGTTCTACTGATTGTGTGAACTGCTTATGGTATTTGAATATGTTTTGTTGTTGTGTGCACTGATTGTGAAGTGATTTTGGATCAAAATAATTTTGGATACAAAGATAAAAGACAGCGCTTTTTAAAAAAAGTGCCATAAAAAGCTAAAAAGCACCTTTCATTTCAAATAATTAATTTGGTATGGGCAACGGTGCAGTTGGTTCGAAAGCAACCGTAGGCGATACTTTGACATGGCCCGCGGGGATCGGAATATTGTGCAATACTTCTCCCGAAGTATTGTGCAATATTCCTTTTCCCACCTTCCGTTGAGTCGGCGAGGACAAGTATAGGACACATGTAGTGACACCCTACATCAATAGTTAAAACATAAGTACAGTTAATATATAAGTTTGTTTAATACATAAGTAATTACATAAGCAAGTAAGTAGTAAGTAATTAATTACCTCGGGAATACTCTTCAAACCGACGTTGCAACTCCCGGTTTCACTCTCCATTTGTATTTCAGGTTGGAGCTGAACCGGAAGTTGCTTGTCTTTATTCGTATTCACCAAGAGTGCCACTTGCTCCGATAAGATTCTGAGCTTCTCTAATACTTCCTCGTTGGAAGGTTTTTGGCGCTTCTCTTGAGGAAAAAAGCTTTTGGGAGTTACGCCAAATCCTTTCCCCCTCACTCGACCGGAATACTCAGGGACATTAAACACTTTCCCAAGAATGTCCCTGCACGTATCCTTGTTGCCCTCTTGAGTTTCAGAACTTTGTTCAATAGTTTCCTAAAATACATGTAACATTAAAAAGATAAGTTCAATAGCATTTTTAAAATACAATATTAAAAAATATTAAAGTGATAATATACTTACACAAAGTTCTACAACTTTCTTGACATTTTCATTATCAACCACTCCTTCTTTGTTAACACGCGCTTCCTTCCATAAGATATGACGACCCAAGGGTTGATCGGCTTGGGTGTCTTTTCTCTATTCGTTAAAATCATAAACAAAATAATACAAATTAGTTACACACTATAGTTTATAATACAAATTACAAGTGATGTTTAATTACTTACAATTTTTTGTTCAAGGCGTGCATATCCCATACGTGATTTCTTGTATGGGTGTTTTGGGTTGCTTGCCCGTTCGCGATTTGCCTTACTAATATTCTATATAAAAAAAAAATAGCAATTGTGTAAAAATTTAAAATACGCTACGAATATGAATAATAAAACACAAATGCTAATAAATTAATCACTTACGACAAACGCCGGGTCAGAACGTTTGGAAACAAATGCACTCCATTCATCCTTTGATATATAATGTTGATATATCTTTGGAGGTTCAGCATTTGTGTTTCCTTCTCTATCTTTTAGATAGAAATTTGAGAGATGGGATCTAAATCCACGATGGATTTTCCCAGCAACTCTCAAAACATATGACTTTCGTTCCTCATCAAGAACAAAAGTGGTCTGCAATGAAAACAATTATAAGTAATGTATTTTACAGAAAAAAAATTATAAATGACAAAAGAGTAGATCAAAATATTTACTTGAATGTCATTCCAGATGATATCTTTGGCATCCTTCAACGCCTTATCTCTCCAGTTGTCTATTGTTATTGGGACATTTTGACGAACAACAGCCCCAATGTAGCTTACAAACATGGAGCTGTTGGGGTCAACTGGCTGACCACTCTCGTTCCAGCCAACCTAATAAACTCATATAGTAAGTACATGCCCTAAACCCTAAAAAAAGATAAAAAAACACACAGCAAACAGAGTATATATAGTATACCTCAAATTTAATGCCACTGCTCCGTGCTTTAATCACCCTTTGCATGATAGTTGCACCACGTTTGACTTCTTTTTCGTAAGTCTTAGAGGTGCCAACTTCTTCATTTTGAACTTCTAAATCTTTGTTTGTATCCATTTAACTACAACAAGTTCAACATGCACTTTAGTATAACATCAACAAGCTCAACATGGATCATGCATTATTATAAACAAACTCAACATGTATCAGTATATCTTAAAAAAGCTCAACATGCATTCTAATGATTACAAAAATTTAATAACATCAATACCTGAATAATGATGGTTCGAAGAAAGACGAAATGCAAAGAAAAGAGGGTTTGCAGAAAGTTCACAGAAATATGGTTCACAGAAATACGGTTTGAAGAAATACGTAATGAGGGTTACGTATTTCAATGAAAATATATTGTGTGAAATGGGAGAGATGATCTTGGATGGAAATAAGGTTCGAAATGAAGGAGATGATCGTGGAAATAAGGTTCGTAAAGGACGGGATGATAGGGTTTGCAAAAGAAGAGAAGAAATGAAGGTTGAGATGAAGGTTACGTAATGAAGAGGAAACTGAAGAGGTAACTGTTATATATACGTAACACTTTTACAGCGCTTTTTATAAGCCTTTTACAGCGCTTATTTTGTAAAGCGCTCTAAAAGGCTTCTTTAGTTAAATTTTTAAAAGGCTCTTTTACAGCGCTTTTTTCAAATAAGCGCTGTAAAAGACCTCCGTGTGTTATTATGTTATTTGAATGCCTTTTACAGCGCTTTTTTCAAATAAGCGCTGTAAAAGACCTCCGTGTGTTATTATGTTATTTGAATGCCTTTTACAGCGCTTTTTTCAAATAAGCGCTGTAAAAGACCTCCGTGTGTTATTATGTTATATGAATGCCTTTTACAGCGCTTTCACACATAAGCGCTCTAAAAGGCTTCTTTAGTTAAATTTTTAAAAGGCTCTTTTACAGCGCTTTTTTCAAATAAGCGCTGTAAAAGACCTCCGTGTGTTATTATGTTATATGAATGCCTTTTACAGCGCTTTCACACATAAGCGCTCTAAAAGGCTTCTTTAGTTAAATTTTTAAAAGGCTCTTTTACAGCGCTTTTTTCAAATAAGCGCTGTAAAAGACCTCCGTGTGTTATTATGTTATTTGAATGCCTTTTACAGCGCTTTTACACATAAGCGCTCTAAAATGTCTCTTTATGTTAATTTTAAGAGGCTCTTTTACAGCGCTTTTCCCAAATAAGCGCTGTAAAAGACCTCCGTGTGTTATTATGTTATATGAATGTTTTTTAAAGCCTTTTACAGCGCTTTTCCACATAAGCGCTCTAAAATGTCTCTTTATGTTAATTTTAAAAGGCTCTTTTACAGCGCTTTTTCCAAATAAGCGCTGTAAAAGGCCTTATTGTTTTTGTGTTTTGTTATGTTATGTTATTTTTTAAACAAGCTCAACATGCATGCAAAACCCACATAGTAGTAACTGGTCACCACAAAAATCCCTTCCTCTTCACCAAACTCTTCTCCTTTTATGCATCTTCTTCACAAACATCAAAGCTTACTCTTTCACAATTCAATCTCCACCTCAACACCCTTTTTATCTCTTTACATTCTCTTTCCTTCTTAAATCGAAACTTAATTGGTATTCAGGATCATTGCCATGTTGCGAAAAATGGGTTTGTGTCTGGTGTTTTTGGGGATTCCCATGATGCGTACAAGGTGTTTGAAGAAATGGGTTTGTGTCTGATGTTTTTTGGATTCCCATGATGCGTACAAGGTGTTTGAAGAAATGGGTTTGTGTCTGATGTTTTTTGGATTCCCATGATGCGTACAAGGTGTTTGAAGAAATTAGGTGTCTGATGAATATTATTTTTAAAGCTTTTTTACAGCGCTTTGTCAAATAAGCGCTGTAAAATGTCTTTTTTACTCACTTTCAAAAGAGTCGTTTACAGCGCTTTGTGTGAAAAGCGCTGTAAAAGGTATAAAACACTCATTATTTTATTTTTAAAAGGATCTTTTACAGCGCTTTTTAAGATAAGCGCTGTAAAATGTCTCTTTATTTTATTTTTGTGTTTGGTTTATTTGGGTTGGGATGACATTAAAAACATTTTTATCATTGTTTATTGGATTAAAAATATTGTTATCATTGTCTTTATCACAATACTTTAGGAGATGATGAATTATTAGAAATGAGTATTCTGAAGAATCTATATATATATATGCACTGAGCAAAAGAGAATCTCTCTATTCAGTTCAGTTCAGTTCATGTAAATTACTAATTTATATTCAGTTCAGTTCATGTAAATCAAGCTAAATATAAAACACTCATTGTTACATGAACTTGGTATAAAACACTCAAATCAAGCTAAATATAAGCAGAAAATAAATTAATCAGAAAATAAATTAATCAGAACTTAGTATAAAACACTCAATTCAGATTACATGCATATTTACAATAACACAGTTCAGATTACATGCATAGCTTATATAAAACAATTAAACATATATATACATTAAGATGCCCTTCTTCTTTTCCTGGTGACATTCACATTTGTTTGTCCATTTACAATACGAAACGATGGATTAATCCAAATTCCCTCATCATGATCATCTCTAAGATATAAACCATCATCAGTTGAATCAATTTCATGTGGTTGTTGTGATGTTGCAAATAAAAGATCATTACCAACATCTTCATCATTATTGTTATCATCACTTATTTTATTGGTCGATAGGACAACAGACCATTTATCATTAGAAGGATCAGTGACATAAAACACTTGTTGAGCTTGCGACGCTAAAATAAAAGGCTCGTCTTTGTATCCCACCCTATTAAAATCGACAAGCAAGAATCCTGACTCATCAATCCGAACGCCATTATTATTATCGACCCACTTGCAACCAAATATGGGAACACGAAACATTGTGTAGTCTAACTCCCATATGCGCTCGATAACCCCAAAATATGATAGATTTGCATATATTGGGTTTTTGTCTTTTGCACTTGAGACATGCATCGCTTCAGCTACGAGAGTGACTCCACTATTTTGCATAGTGGTCTGATCATCTTGTTCTTTGGTATAAAATGTGTAGCCGTTAATAACATAACCAGTGTAAGAAAAGACATGTAAGCTCGGACCATTTGCTAGCCACCTCAATCTATTTGAAATTGATCCGGGGTCTATATCAAATTTTGACATTATGTGATTTTTTAACCATGTTACAAAACTTCGATTGTGCTCTCGAGTTATCCAATTTTGATTCCTATTCATGTTCAAACGAGATAACTGATCAATGTGTATTGTAACATACGGTTGAACCTCATCATCATTGTGCAGAACATACAATTGTGCCTGCTCCCATTCTGTCCTTGATATAGTCAGTAGTCTCCTTCCAGTTATCCCTTCTCCTGATAGTCTTCCCGAATGACGAGACATGGGAAGCCCTATGGATTCAACATTGGACAGATATTCAGTACAAAATTCAGCAGCCTCTTCAACAATGTATCGTTCAGCAATACAACCTTCTGGTCGACTTCTACTTTTTACGTACCCTTTTAATATTTTCATATATCGTTCTATCGGATACATCCATCTCATATAAGCTGGCCCACAAAGTTGTGTCTCCTTAACCAGATGAACAGTAAGGTGAACCATTATATCAAAAAACGATGGTGGGAAATACATTTCAAGCTCACACAAAGTAACAACAATTTCCCTCTGCAATGTCGGTAATTTCTGAGGGTCGATCACTTTACTACAAATTTCCCTGAAGAAGAAACATAATCTAGTTAAGGCTAGTCGAACTTTTTCAGGTAAAATGGAACGTATACCTATTGGTAGCAAATGCTCCATTATAATATGACAATCATGGGTCTTCAAACCTTTTAACTTGAGGTCTTTCATACAAACCAAATTTTTAATGTTCGAAGAGTATCCTTCTGGAACTTTAACTTCGTGTAGAAATTTACATAAAACAATTTTTTCCTTTCTAGATAGAGTATGAGCGGCTGGAGGTAGATATGTGCGATTTCCTTTCTTTACTGGAGCCAGTTCATTTCTTATTCCCATATCGACCAAGTCCAATCTTGCATTGACGCCATCTTTAGACTTTCCTGGAACATTGAGTAACGTACCAATAACACTTTCAAATACATTTTTTTCAATATGCATCACATCGAGGAAATGTCTTACATACAATGACTTCCAATATGGCAATTCAAAGAAAATTGACTTTTTCTTCCACCCAGTTTTCACCAGCTCTCCCGCAAAAGGTTTGCCAAATTTATTGGTCAAACCTTGTACTTTTTCAAGTATTTGATATCCAGTCGGTGCTAAAGGAGCTTTACCTTCCTCTGATTTTCCATTGAATGCATTTCTCCACCCACGATACTGATGACTATAAGGTAAAAATCTACGATGTCCAAGAAACACATTCTTCTTACAATGTTTCAACCGCATCCAATTTGTACTCTCTTCACATATAGGACATGCACACTGACCTTTAATGCTATATCCTGATAAATTACCATATGCTGGAAAATCATTAATTATGCCGAACAACATAACCCTTAAATTGAAACATTCTTTCTTATACCCATCATAAACTTCCACACCTGTCTCCCACATACTTTTTAAATTTTCGATTAGAGGAGTCAAGTATACGTCGATATCATTCCCCGGTTGTTTGGGTCCAGAAATTAACAGAGACAACATCATAAACTTACGCTTCATACATAACCATGGAGGTAGGTTATATATTACCAAAATCACAGGCCACGTGCTATGTGAGATGCTTTGAAGACCATGTGGATTCATTCCATCAGTAGAAAGTGCAAGTCTTAGATTTCTTGACTCTATCCCGAATTCAGGATACTCGTGATCAATTTTTGCCCATTGTGGGGAATCTGCAGGGTGTCGAAACATTCCATCTCTAATTCTTTCATCTGCATGCCATGTCAAGTGTTTTGAATCTTCTTCACTGCGATACATGCGCCTAAATCTTGGTATTATAGGAAAATACCACACGACTTTTGCTGGAGTAGATTCTTTCTTCTTATATCGAGAGACATTGCATTTCGGACACGCCTTAAGTAGTTCATATTCGTTTCGAAATAAAATGCAATCGTTAGGACACGCATGAATCCTTTCGTAACTCATTCCAATAGAACACAAAATCCGTTTAGCCTCGTAGGTTCGACTGGGAAGTTCATTATCATCTGGCAACATATCTTTTATGAGTGTTAATAATTCCGTAAAGCTTTTATCAGACCATCCATTACTCGCTTTTAAGTTGTACAACTTTAATATCGCTGACAGTCTTGTGAATTTAGTACAACCATTATATAATTCTTTCTCTGCATCACTCAACAAACTTTCAAACATTTTAGGACAATCTCGAAGATCTTCTTCAACTGCTTTTGCAATCTCATCAACTCGGTCCGGCTCATATGTATCTGTATCGAAGTCAGTTGAAGCATATGTCGAACTATTCTCAAAATTAATGTTTCCTTTTTTTTTCTCACCATGTCTTATCCAACATGTGTAGCTTTGATCAATTCCATTACATACTAGATGTCCTTCTAATTCATCTTCTCTAACACGTTTTCCAAAACAACATTTTAAACAAGGACAAACTACTCTATTTGGATCTTTTGCATTCTTCACTGCAAACTCAACAAACTCCTTCACTCCAATTTCATACTCTTTTGACAATCGATTGGCTGAAATCCATTTCCTATCCATATTATACCACCTATATAAATGCAGTAACAAAAATAATAAGCTTTCAAAACATATCAACAAGTTTCAAAAAGAAACCAATATCAACTAACAATTTCAAAACAGAACAGATCATGTGGTATGAGTTTTTGACAATTTTTGACAATTTCAAAACATAACAGATCATGTGTAAAAAATATCTTAGACAACGTAGATGGCCGCACAGTACGTAGAGGATATTAGGGTTCGCAACGTATATAATTATTTGAAAGATGTATTTTACAGCGCTTGTGAAAAACGCGCTGTAATAGGTAGTTAAATTCAATGAAAGCGCATGTGTTTTACAGCGCTTGTGAAAAAAGCGCTGTAATAGGTAGTTAAATTCAATGAAAGCGCATGTGTTTTACAGCGCTTGTGAAAAAAGCGCTGTAATAGGTAGTTAAATTCAATGAAAGCGCATGTGTTTTACAGCGCTTGTGAAAAAAGCGCTGTAATAGGTAGTTAAATTCAATGAAAGCGCATGTGTTTTACAGCGCTTGTGAAAAAAGCGCTGTAATAGGTAGTTAAATTCAATGAAAGCGCATGTGTTTTACAGCGCTTGTGAAAAAAGCGCTATAATAGGTAGTTAATTTCAATGAAAGCGCATGTGTTTTACAGCGCTTGTGAAAAAAGCGCTGTAACTGATTCGCGAAAGCGCTTCCGTTTACAGCGCTTTTTTGACAAGCGCTGTAAAATCCTTATAACGTGATGCGCAAACGTTATATGACCTACTACAGCGCTTGTTTTACAGCGCTTTACATAAAAAGCGCTGTAATAGGTTCCGTTATTTTTAAAATATAATTACAACAGCGCTTGTGTTTAGAAAGCGCTGTAAAATGGGCGCTGTTAAATGTCATTTCTGGCGTAGTGATTAAATATTGGAATTTTTAATTTTATTTTATTGGAGTTAGTGTCGTGGACATCAAAAGATTTTCATGTGAGTTAAAAGTAGGCAAAAGACTTCAACCAAATTTATGTATTTCGGCAACTATGACTTCTTACATATGCTTTTTAATGTGATTACAACTTATACTATTTTTCTTTGTAATTTTATTTCATTAACTACATTGTATTTTCATGTTTTTTTTTTCTTATGTATTGTATTCTTATTTCCAATTTGTGGGGTCTTTAGATATAATTGAATATAGTTACATATGAGTTAAAATTAGATTAAGATAGTTAGTTTGTGAGACTGGTAGGTATAATTAAATATAGTAGATATAAGTTATAATTAGATTAAAGTAGTTATATTGTATAAATCATACGTTTCACAAATGTTTGTCGTTGACCAATTAGTTGAAAAATATTTTTTCACGAATTAATTAGTTAAACGAGAAATATGTGTTTAACTAATATTGCATCTTTTTCAATATATCTTCTAAAACTATATAAATCATATGAGACATATATTTAACATTAATCTATCAACTATATGTGAAATAGTTAAAAAAAAAAAGTATTTTCAAATATTTGTTTGTATATCTTAAATATTTTATAGATAAAAATATAAGAAAAAATAATTCACTAATTATAAACTATATAGAAAATAAATATTTTATCATTAATACATAAAATAAAATTTTCTACTATATCGTACTATACAAGATATGTGAATTTGATAGAATATTTTATATTTTGATGAATTTTTGTAAAAAAAAAAAAAAAAGATAACATTGTTGACATTTTAAAACATAAAAAATCAAATTATCACATAAAATTAAAATAAATAATCAAATCAAGTTAAAAAAAGATAAAAAACTAAAATCTTAACAAAAATTAAGTTATAAGAGATTGCAGGTATTATTTAGCTTATATAATACGCTTATAGGGTTGTTAATATCTTTGTTCTAAAATATTTAACTTTGTAGCAAAAATGGAATTTATAAATAAAAAGTAATAAAAACATATTTAATATAAATATAAATTAGTTCTATAAAATGTGTGTAAATTAAATCTATATTTAACTTTGGGGAAGTCTTTCTCATTTATATTATTATTCAGAAATGCAATATGTCCTGAACCATTTACTCAGCGAATATCAAGGATTTTTGTATAAATCTATAACTAATCTTGTATTGAATTTTGAAAGCTAACAGTTAAGTTAAATAAGAAGAAAAAAGTTTGTTACAACTAAAAGAGAACTGGTGGGATAGTAAGTAAATTTTATCAAAATTTGTGATTTATAAAAGAGAAAATACTAATTGTTTTTTTTTTAAATTGTATGAAAAATAATGTATTAATTACTTTGACAAATATTTTACTTGTAATTTGAAGACAAAATTTCTCTTTATGAAATATTCAATCAATGCTTTTGTTACATTCGTTGATTTCACCTAAAAATATTAACAAGTATCTTTAAATTATTATTTTAAAATTAAATATAAGCAAAAAATTATAATTTTAAAATTAATATATTTAATTCAAAATTTTAATTAAATATATTTATTTTTTAACTATTTTTCATTTGTAAATATAGTTTAAGGAAGCAAAAGAAGTAACTTTTGTATGATAAATAATACATTTATTAGTTTGATGTGAAAAGTGAACAATTAGAATAAAAGGTAATCATTAATTGTATCACTAAAGCCAACATCGATCATCTAGAAAATGTTCAGGTGCAATTGGATTAAGTGTTTCTCGTTTGAGTGAGACAAAATATGATTTATGATCTGCTTTTACTTTAGTTGAGAACAAGAATAAGTGAAAAGAAAATATAATAAAAAATATGATCTCTTTGGATGTGAAAAAATATCTATACATGTGGAACTCACTAAAAAGATTTCGTGAAAATGGGGTCAATTTTTTTTCTCTGATCGACATAACTCATTTGCACATTTTGAACCTTTGCACCATTTTTCATCCCATAGCTTTTGAAACGGTATGTATTATTTGAAAGTATACTTTTAAAATTAGTATTTTCTAAAATAAAATTATGCGTTTTTTAACTCGGTTTACATCTATCTGTATTTAATTTTATTTTAAAAACAAAAATAGAAAGTAAAAGATTATATGTGAGGAAAATGGAAATATCCAAAATAGATAAAAATCCCATTACATTTTGTTTAACGTTCGATAAATTTGTTAATTGTATAAAAATAAATTTTACTAAATATTGCAAAAACTATATTAATGTTTGATCTAAACGTAAAAAAGATAAATATTAAATGTGTAAATGGTAGAATCGTCGTTGATTTTTAAATTATTTTTGATACGAAATGAATGGATAATTTAATATTAATAAGATAATTATTTATTAACTAATACACTAGTGAAATTAAATCTTATTGCATAGGTTATTATACACTCTATATAATAAAATAAAAAACGGTGACAAATTTATTACGACGGCGAATTGTGAAAGACCCAGTCGACGAGATTTTGGACAAACAACTTATTCCATTTTCACCTCTTCACAGCTTGTGTTCATTTGTGGATATCCTTAGTAGCAATTCATCTTTTTTTCCCTTGACAAAATCACAGATCTTCACAACAAACAAAATCATTATTAAAATTACACAATTTTTTTCCCTAAACTAACACAACACCGATAGTTTGCAACCGCAGGTGACACTTCTAGAGACTTACAACATACGTCAACATGGGTTGTTGTTTGCGTTTGCACAGTTTTCATCAACCATGTTGATGTATGTTCAAAGTCTCTGAAACTGTCGCTACTTTCAGTTGAAGCCATAGCCAGACCTCCATTCAACAACACTCAAGGAAATGAAACCACACAAAAACAACTTTTTATTTTTATTTTTAAATTTGATATACACATAGGTGAAACCAAGAACAAACACAACAACCCAAATTCAAAAATGATCACAGAACTGAGTGAAAGAGAAGAAAAAAAGTGAAAATTTAAAATGGGGTTATTTTTGAATTAAAATGTAAGGAAATTGATTATATGGGTTGATTTAGAATGAGAGAAAGGTAATAGCTTTATTGAAAAGGAAAATGGTGTCAGAGCGCGTGAATTTATTGAAATTTTTTTATTATTATTTTTTGAAAAACTTACTGAAAATATTTGATGAAGTATTAGGAGAGAGATTATTGCTTTTGGTAATGATGGAGTGGTGCGATGATTGTCTTGTATCTTTAATGCAACGTTAATTTGATGTTTGTTTTTTCAATTTAATTATATATATTTTAATTTAATTTTGATTTTATTAATATTTTTAAATCAGGAGAAAAAATAGAAGAGAGTAATTGATAAATAAAGTTGTGTTTATAAAATAAAAAGGAGTTGTAAAAAGAAGTGTAGATAGCAAAATTGAAGATTTTGCTCCCATTAAAAAAAGAAGAAAGCATGTCAGTTTTATTGGTACAATTTGGCAGGAATATAGTACAATTTTTCAAATGTTTACAACCATTTTATCAAACGTCAGCAACATTTCTTCAAATAAAATATGCTGATAACATAGTCTTTATCATATACTCTTTTTGTATTTTGATACTTATTGTGATTTTGTCCCAATTCTCATTTTGCTTGAAAAGTGACCATGTGGTAAAATAGAAAAATAAAAAGTGTAATGGTTTTGATTCAACTTATTTTGTATGCGTTTTAGAATTCTAGTAGATCACACTCTTTTTTATCTTTCTGAACTCATTTTGTATATATTTTTGTTGCAGAAACAAGTACTAATTAATTATCACCGCTAATTAATTATCAAGGTTATGCTCATTTATTTAGAATTGTAGATAAGAAAACTAAGAAATTTAGCAAGTAAATTAAGTAACTTAATAGTCTATTTGTCTAGGTTGAGGTTCTACATCACCTAAATGGCTATGATAATGGCTCTTACTTGGCCACTTTTGGGTCCCACCAAAATAAATAAGTTGATTTTCTTAGGAATGTCTTGAATCTCTATCTTATGAGCAAAAAATATTTAACTTCAAATCATTTCATGTAAAAGATTTAGTCAATGTATTTAAAAATACTTATAACGAATGACAATTTATACAAGAAATTACCAACTTGTTCAACATTTTAGAGATAGTCCTACAATTCTCTCGTTACAAGAAAATTTAAGATTTGCGACTTATAGTTTGCCACGGTTGCAATAAAACTGTCCTCACCTTAACTTTACGGCGGTTTTTACGACGAATAATATCAACTGCCGTTGTGGTTTAACATTCTAGAAAAACACTTCTTTTCCCAAAACCTCTCGTGTTGATGTTTGGCACCAAAATCCCCATATTTTGCAAACCTCTCAAAAATTGAAAATCTCCCAAAATCTTTCATTTTCTATGCTTGAGTCTGATTATTCCTACAAGTCTCTGGCTAAAGTTATTGCATTTTTCTGTCAAAGCAACTAGTGAAAGTGGCCACCTAACTGAAAGTTAAGATTATTATTACATTGTAGAGGGATGAAGAAAATAAAATTACCATGATCAACGCATGTGCGATATCTATAATTCGAGCTGTTAGTGTTACAAAAACACTGTTACATCCCAAGGGATTTCAGTTAGATATCTTATTACTTAATTCTGTAATATAATATGAAATATAAAATGTATTGACAAACTTAAAATTGCAAACAAAACATAAATGCAACCAAACAACGCTACTTTCTTTCACGTACATGTCTTGCTTGTAGACATTCGAAGTTCTTTCTTTCACGTACATGTCTTGCTTGTAGACATTCGAAGTTTGCAGTACGCTGACTGTGAAAGAACTGAACTCAATCATCTATGCTGACTTTATTTCATGTTACCTGAAATATTTAGGTTAAAAATTAAGAAAACATTAAATCATGTTAAGGAAAAACTCTCCCAATTGCTTAGTACGGATTAAGTGTAATAATGTAAAATTTTTAGGAGTCTTCCTAGTGAATGCATTGCTCTTATATGATGAACAAGAAATAGTACAAGAAAAATAAGTACCTCTTATCCGGCCAAAGTGTGAAAGATCCACAACCTATGCCATTAGATTCAACAGAGAAATAAAATTAAGAAAATGATTAAATCCATTAACTAACAAAATACTAGTTGCAATGTACCTAGATAAACCAATAAATATGCATTGAACTATAAAACTTCAATTTTTATTAGGTTATATAAAACTCAACAACAAGTTACTACAGGGTAATTTATAGAAATTGTGAAGTTATAATCTTATAATCCACAAGCCTGAGCTAATATCATATAAACCAAAGGCATGCAAACTAGTTCACTTTCTATAGAATTTCACACTACAAAATCAGAGTTTTAAATAAAACAAGATACAAGTATGAAGTCTATTCAAAACCATGAGAATATGCATAATAGAACAAATACTAAATTTGAATATGCATTGATTCTGATTTTTTCAGTGTTTCTACCAAACGAACCAGCTCGTGAAAAGAAAATGAAAATATGAATAATAGAATACTTACAACAACCTCTGATTTCTGCTTCTGATAGTATCCTCTGATTTTTGTCTCTGATGGGTATCCTTTGATTTATGCTTCTGATGGTATCCTTTGATTTTTGTCTCTGATGGTATCCTCTAATTTCTGCCTCTGATTGTATCCTCTGATGTACTGCATCTACCAAATGAAATGCTACTTAAAGAATCATTTCCTTCCCAAGTACCCCAGAGTCCCAGACCATTGATTAGAAGCACCAAATATTTCAACATGTTTCTACTAAAACAATTGCACGTGACTAGAATGTGTATATGCTAATCTAGTAATTGTTTTTTGGTTCTTGCGTAGGCGTCATCCAACTCCAACCAGAGAGATGCTTGAACCCTTGCTACGTGTTGATGCTGCAGTTGTCCTGAACTTGGATGCTTCATCGTCAAAAGCATTGGCTGATTCTCTTGACCACGCTGTGGTAAATATTTTATTTGTATTTTCCTTTTTTGCATCAGTCTTGTTTTCTGTTGACAATATATTATATATGGTTCATGAATAATTATTTTCTGTAATGATGTTATGATTTTGCCATAGAATCTTCGATGATATACTTTTTATGGCCCACACACGTTGCTAGCTGAAGCATTTACTTTTTAGGATATTATTTCGTTTCAAATATATCTCCCTCATGTAGAGCTGCATACTCTCATTTATGTCCGGAAGAGGTGCGTGGCAGCTTTTCTACCCTGTATTGTTATCTTGTCTCTTTGCACTATGAAGCTGGAGTTCATATCCTTGGTCTAAGGATTTCTGCCTCTGATGGTATCCTCTCATTTTTGCCTCTGATGGTATCATTTGATTTCTGCCTTTTGATGGTATCCTCCGATTCCATTTCTGCCTTTGAAGTTGGAGTTTGTATCCTTGGTCTAAGGATTTCTATTTTAATGATGATATATGTATCAATAATCTATATATATGTATTAAAGTGGCATTTATAGATTACTGCTACTATTGGATGGATGTTATTCATTTGCAAGCACGTGAAGATAGATGATTTTAATTTGGCATAAATATGCACTTACCTACTATTTTAGTTAGCATATATGGTTGGCTATGTTTGGCTTATTATACTTGCATAATATGCATGCTTGAATTGTAACTGGTGTACTGCTTTTTTGGCACATGTTATATTTGGATGTTATTTATTAGGGTTTCTTTTCTACATAGAATCTGCTTGTCTTGACTTAAGTAAGAAGTTATGAAATCACGTGGTTTAGAGCATATCTGAATAGCACAAATAATATCCATCCTCTATGGGGTGTTACTTTATTTTCTTCAATAATCAGGCTTCATTAGTTTTTCTGCACTTTTCTGTTGGTCTCCTTTATCTTCCCATTTTATGCCATTTTAATATCTCTATGTAGTTCTTCTTTAATGAGTTTCTATCAGATATTGCCGATGTGACAAATTTTGTGTTTCCTGGCACTCCACTTGATAGTCAGGCTTCTCAAAGGGGTACATCCGTCTACCTTGTTGAATAAGATCCATTGTTGCTAGATTACTCCTTTCTCTCTGGTATGCACCATCAAGCTCATCTACAAACTTGCAACTGCCTCAAGGATGGTTTTGCCGCATCCATGTTTGTTGAATATACTAAAAATTGGATTCCCCACTGCTACTGCACTGTGCCTCTGTTACTACCTCCACCATTTCTGCTGTGTTGCCTATTTTTATTTCTGTTATGAACTTCTGTATTGCTGTTACCAGCTTCAACATCTGGACTTCGTTATCATCTCTATTACAATTATTGCGATCAGGTGATATCACATTGACAGAGCCATAATGTCAAAATATCCCTTTTTTCCCTCTTTAATATGGATTTTTACTTTTAACTGAATCAGGAGAATATTATTCATTAAATAAACTGTTGAGAAGGCATTACACACCTAATATAATACAATAGCAGAAAGATAACAACACTAGAATTTACCGTTTACACAAATTTCTGTTTGTAATGCAGTCAAACACTTTACAACCAGTAAGAACACTAACATAAGGAATATAACAGCTCTAAGTTCAGACATAATATACTCCTTTGTGCAAAAAACTAGTCCCATAACATAGTGTAGATAAGTTCTTGGCCAAGTTGGGAAAATGGCCTAAATAAGCTAGTCTCATAATACAGAGGCCATCACACAATGCGCTATTCTGTTATCACAGTTTTGGAGCCGACGACTATTCGGGATCGACAACTTAGTCAAAAATTACCATTTTGGTTATGCACTGTTTTTTTTGTAAAAAAATGTATGTACTAAATTATCAAAAAAGACCGGTACATTTCCTGTTAACGTTTATCATCCATATTTTTATTTATCTCAAGAGGCTGTACATGTTATATCAAGTGGATTCCTGTTCGTTTTTAGTTGATCAGTTAATAGTAATAGTACTGCCTTGGTCCCCAGGTATCATCCCTAAGGTGTTGGGGTCTCTTCTATAGTGCATATATGCATTTATTATTTGTATTCTTTGAATTTCACCATTTCTTCTTCGTGTCTTCAATAATATGATCAAAATGTTGATATGTTAATGCTGAGTTTAAATATTCCAAAAAGATGTCAACTTAAGCAATCAGTATTTCGGCAGACCCTATTTTCTTCAAAGAATTGCATTTATACTATTTATGTATGTTCAGGAAATGACATCTGAAGCCGACATTATTTCCACCTGATACACAAAAAGTGTCATAAAATCTGCTGAAGTGCAAGCAAGGATGGATGAGGTGTGCTTTTATTTCTCCTTTGTGATGATTTGGATTAACCTGTCTTTAATTTAGCACTAATATCTATTAGCTAAAATTAGGATCGAAGTTAAATGGTAAATACTAAAGCTAATCTTCTATAATGTGATTGCGTTTTGCCCTACTTTCTGCATTGGAGTGATTTTTGCAAAATAAACAGTATAATACTCATGCGCCGTTTCAGATTTTACACACATATTGCACTGATTTGGTGAGAATTGAAAAATAATTAATGCTTGTATTTTTTGTGGACAAGAGAATTAGTGGAATATTAATGTTTTTTTTATTGGAATAATTAATAATTAAGTAATACATTTATAGACATGATTTTATGGTAGAATTTTTTATTAAAATTAGAAAATACTCAGTTGCTTGGTAGTGTTATTTTACTTCATTTGAAATCCAAATGCACAACTTCACCCCTTTTTTTATTTCATTTTCATGTTGAAGCTATCAACCATTTCGTTTATGTTCAAGACCATCCAGCAGTGAAAATCAGAGGATAACCACCGTTCTTCTTCATCATCGTTTTCGTCTTCTTTTTATTTTTTCTTGAAAATTAGTTTTCTCACATTCTTTTTTTCTTCTTCAAGTTTTTACGGTATTTTTGTGTTGGTTTGTTTGATACATATCTGATCTGAGGGTTGATGATGTTTATTTATTTTTTATTTGGATCTTTTACTAGTTTCTTCTTCATAGTTGTTTTTTATTTATTTGGATGTGATATGAAACTTATCTGTAAACCCGTCACCCGCGAAACCCATCTTACCCGTATGCAAAAATGGGCGGAAGTGGACCTACCTCCGTTTACAGAAATTATAGTGCACTGCATTTTGGTTGCAATTGTCCGTTTAGGGAAATTATAGTGCAACAGAGTGCATTTTGATTGCAAATTCTCAGTTTACGAAAATGACAATGCATTGATGATATAGCAACATGGATTGTTGCATCTGTTTGCATTGTTTTCATCTTGATTTCCATTACTTTGGAAAAAAGTCTTCCCGCAGTTGGAATGGTAATTTGAAACTTGTTATTTTTTTATTTTGTTTTTTATTTTAATTGTTATATTTTTTCAAATTTAATTTATTTCAATGATAATTCTATTTGATCATTGTACTTGTAATTCTTGCATGATTCATGGTGAGTCTTTTTTTTTTTTTTTTTTTTCCTGTCACTGGCTGAGAGACAATCAGAAGAAGTTTTTGCTTGAAGCTTTGGCAAGTGAGGCAGGAGAACCAACGGATTGACTATTGCCTATGTTGCCAAAATAAATGCTATAGTGGTGCTATAGGATAATAAAATTTGAACAAATCTATTATATCTATTATATATATTTAAAAGAGACCCCGAATGCCACCTCATTCTATTTCATCCACCTATATAAATATTTCCTACATCACCCAAAAAGCTGATGTGGACCTCTCCTCCTTTCTCCCCTCTCAAACATGCTCTCAATGCCTAATCTCCTTTAATCCTCCTCTCAATAATAATATTATTTTATAATAAATTTATAAATTATAAAATTATTTTACAATTATTTATAATAAATTTATAATTTATAAATTATTTTACAATTTGATAATAATTTATAATTTATATTATTATGAAATTATTTTATTAATAAATTTATAAATTATTTTATAATATTATTAGTCATTTACCAATGGTAATAATTTATAATAAATTTATAAATTATAAAATTATTTTACAATTATTTATAATAAATTTATAATTTATAAATTATTTTACAATTTGATAATAATTTATAATCTATATTATTATCAAATTATTTTATAAGTTATTTTATAATAAATTTATAAATTATTTTATAATATTATTAGTCATTTACCATTGGTTATAATTTATATTATTAATAATTAAATTCAATAGAAAAAAACTACCTAATCACTCATAAATATCGACATAAATATCCTTCTTTCATTAACAATTATATTATTCCACTAATGGTGAGTAATGATTTTATACGTTAAAAATTCAATTACTCATTAATGTCAATCCATTTTTAATTTCTTTCAATTTATGTCAATTCATTTTTTAGTAACATTTTATACAATAAAAATATATATTCTATTTAACAAAAAATACACAAATTTATAAAAAATAATCATAAAATAAGAATATATGAAAAATTATTAAAAAAGTTACTTCCAATTATTAAAATACAGAAATTTATTTAAAAATTTATAATATATGAATATAGTAAAAAATATAATCAACAAAAGTTTACTATATATGTGTTTTGAAAAAATATGTTAACACTTAATTTTTATCAATTAAATTATATATTTATAATTGAATGCTATTTTTTATTTTAATTTTTCTTATTATAATGATAATTTGAATGTTAAAAAATAAATGAAAATATAAGAG
>NC_021166.2:18426450-18430182 GCF_000331145.2 Cicer arietinum
TGAACAATTATATTATTCCCCTTATGGTGAGTAATGATTTTATACGTTAAAAATTAAATTACTCATTAATGTCAATCCATTTTTTTTAGTAACATTTTATAAAATAAAAATACATATTCTATTTGACAGAAAAAAACATAAATTTATTAAAAATAATCATAAAATACGAATATCTGAAAAATTATTAAAAAAGTTACTTCCAATTATTAAAATCTATCATCTATTATATATATATATATATATATATATATTTAAAATTGACTCCCGATGCTACGACAACTTATTTTTTTTTACAAACTGTTGATGAAATATATTCAATAATTTTTTTTTACAACAACTTCTTATGCTCGCAATTAAAATATCATAATAATAAAACAAATAAATTTAGACTACGCTACAATAGAATTCAACATTAACATTTTTTTAAAATAAAAAATATTAAATAGTAAATCGTATTTATAAATTTTTACATCTTATTTTTGGGTTTGTATTTTACATTTTATTTCGTCAAATAAATACAAATACTATTATATGTTGAAAAATAAATTAACAATCAAAGTACAATGAGTGAAACAATTATCCTATATAATAAGTTATCATACGAATTTTACAAAATATTTTAAAAATTAAATTAGATGATTGTGATAAACATGATTTTCCCTCATTTTAATTTTCCTAATCATATTCAATTATTACAAATCAATAAAGTAATATTATAAAATAACTATATTTATAATACATAAAATATTATTTATAAAACTTATAAAATTAATTAATTATTATTCGCGCAGCGCGCGACCCATAATCTAGTTACTATTGTTTTGTGATATGCTATTTAGTACAAAGTGTTGTCTAACAAACAACAACTGTAGCACTCTACTTTAATGCAATTTGAACTAGCCTCTATTTTTTGTATTTGCGATAGACAACATCAACTCTTCCTGTTTTTTCAATATTATTATCAACATAATTCCTGCAATTTCATAGCTTTAAAAATGTCGTGCCCCTTTAAGATAAATGATTTACCTTTTTTTTTCCGATTTTTCCAATTTCAGAGTTGCTTCTTCGGACAATTTTATAGGTTTGTGGATAAGGTTGAGTACCTGACTCTTCGCAAAGGATTTATCACCGTGAGTCATACTCCATAAGACGCCTTTTAAAATGTTGGGATTCATCTTTCTTTCTTGACAATGCATCATGTGTAGGTCCACCTTTCACCGAAAAGTAAATTCAACTTCCAAAAATATATCAAGAGAGCGTTGGAGGATGACAAGGTAATTATGGGAGTCAGGTAACATTTTTACACTGCACATTTAAAGCATTATTTATAATTATGTATGGTGTTTTTGGTGATAACTGGTTGGTTTGAAATATATGCTTATTATGTGTACTGTGTTATTGACAGTCCTATTCTCCGGGCTTCATTTGTTCTTCTCATCCTCCTAAATGTTAATGGTAAGCAAATTGAATACTACTGAACTTACTTTTCTGCAGTTGAATACTAAATTGGTTAATCCTATTTATTTGTCAGGATGGTATACTATGTTTTGGACATCTATGATTCCTCTTGTTGTAAGTATTATGTTCTCTGTATAAAATTTGGTGATCGGTTGAGATCATGGTTATTAAATCGATATTTAAACTGCAAATTGGAATACTTGTTTTTGAAATCATGAATTGAATCTTATTACGGGTAGTCACATACACTAGCAATTATATTTTTTAAATAAAAAAAGTGTCATAAGAAACCTATAAGCTAATACATCGCCTACTAATATCAAAATAATTCAAGTAAAATGAAATAACAAAAAAAAGTGGATGGTCCGTACTAAGTTTATGTAGTGATTCATTATAATGAATTGTTATTCATCAATAACGAATTGGAATTCAAGATGAAATTTGTGTCCAATATAAATACTCTCTAGAGATTCATATGGATTGAGTTCAAATTTTTTTGTAATCGAGATACGACTCGCATGTATCGCAAGATATTGATAACCTTGGTTGAGAATACCACTACATTAATAATTTAATTTGTTGTAGATAATTTTGGCTATTGGAACAAAACTTCAAGCCATATTGGAAAAAATGGCTATAGAAATCACAAGAAGACATTTAGTTGTTCAAGGAGGAATTCCTATTGCTCAAGACTCAGACAAATATTTTTGGTTTGGTCGGCCTCAATTACTTCTTCCTCTTATCCATTTTGTCTTGTTTCAGGTAAACAATTAGTTAAATACAGTGTAAAGAAGATAAATATTTTGGTGACTCGAACTTACAATTTTTTTAATTCATCTATTATATATATTTAAAACAGACTCCCCATGCCACATCATCATATTTTGCCACTTCAACATATTTCATCCACATCAGCCAAAAAGCTGATGTGTACCTCATGAGAGTACCCCTCCTCTTTCAACAACTTCTCATCTTTCTTCCACAATTTCTTTAATATCTCCAAAATCTATTTGATAATATTATTTTATAATAAATTTATAAATTATAAAATTATTTTACAATTATTTATAATAAATTTATAAATTATTTTACAATTTGATAATAATTTATAATTTATATTATTATTAAATTATTTTATAAGTTATTTTATAATAAATTTATAAATTATTTTATAGTATTATTAGTCATTTACCAGTTGTAATTACTTATAAAACTTATAAAATTATAAAATTATTTTACAATTATTTATAATAACTTTATAATTTATAAATTATTTTACAATTTGATAATAATTTATAATTTATATTATTATCAAATTATTTTATAAGTTATTTTATAATAAATTTATAAATTATTTTATAGTATTATTAGTCATTTATCAGTTGTAATAATTTATATTATTAATCATTAAATTCAATGAAAAAAAACCACATAATCACTCATAAATATCGACATAAATGCTATTTATCTAATCCTCCTTACAATTATATTATTCCACTTATAGTGAGTAATGATTTTATACGTTTCTAATTCAATTACTCATTAATGTTAATCCATTTAAAATTACTTTCAATTTATGTCAATTCATTTTTTTTATTAAGATTTTATAAAATCAAAATATATATTTTATTTGACATAAAAGACACAAATTTATTAAAAATAATCATAAAATACGAATATATAAAAAGTTATTAAAAAAGTTACTTCCAATTATTAAAATACACAAATTTATTTAAAATTATAATATATATGAATATATTATAATTGAATGCTATTTTTTATTTATGAATATATTATAATATATATGAATATATTATAATTGATAAAAATTTAGTGTTTACTATATATGTGTTCTGAAAAAATATGTTAACACTAACTTTTTATCAATGAAATTATATATTTATAATTGAATGCTATTTTTTATTTTAATTTTCCTTATTATAATCATAATCTGAATGTTAAAAAATGAATGAAAAATTAAGTATTGCATAAAATTAAATTATTTTTTAATATAATTTATTTTTGGTACCTATCAATATAACTATAATTCAATTGCACAAATAATTAGTCAAAACTTTTAAATACCTAAAATTGATTTAAAGTATAAGCAAATATTTAATCTTTAATAAAATAAATTTCAAACTCTTGATGAAATATATTCAATAATTTTTTTTACAACAACTTCTCATGCTCGCAATTAAAACATCATACTAATAAAACAAATAAATTTAGACTACGCTACAATATAATTCAACATTAACATTTTTTTAAAAT
>NC_021166.2:18430361-18431083 GCF_000331145.2 Cicer arietinum
ATGATTGTGATAAACATGATTTTCCCTCATTTTAATTTTCTTAATCATATTCAATTATTATAAATCAATAAAGTAATATTATAAGATAACTATATTTATAATACATAAAATATTACTTATAAAACTTATAAAATTATTTTACAATTATTTATAATAAATTTATAATTTATAAATTATTTTACAATTTGATAATAATTTATAATTTATATTATTGTCAAATTATTTTATAATAAATTTATAAATTATTTTATCATATTATTAGTCATTTAACAATGGTAATAATTTATATTATTAGTCATTAAATTCAATTGAAAAAAACCACATAATCACTCATAATCGACATAAATACTATTTATGAGGAGTAATGATTTTATACGTTAAAAATTCAATTACTCATTAATGTCAATTCTTTTATAGTTACTTTTAATTTATGTCAATCCATTTTTTTATTAATATTTTATAAAATAAAAATATATATTCTATTTGACAGAAAATACACAAATTATTATTATATGTTATACAATATAATTCAATATTAACATTTTTTTTAAAATAAAAAATATTAAATAGTAAATTATATTTTTAAATTTTTACATCTTATTGTTGGGTTTGTATTTTACATTTTATTTTATTAAATAAATACAAGTACAATTATATGTTGAAAAATAAATTGACAATCAAAGTACAATGAGTCAAACAATTATCCTATATAATAAGTTATC
>NC_021166.2:18431136-18431442 GCF_000331145.2 Cicer arietinum
CCCTCATTTTAATTTTCCTAATCATATTCAATTATTACGAATCAATAAAGTAATATTATAAGATAACTATATTTATAATACATAAAATATTACTTATAAAATTATAAAATTATTTTATAATTATTTATAATAAATTTATAATTTATAAATTACTTTACAATTTGATAATAATTTATAATTTATATTATTATCAAATTATTTTATAAGTTATTTTATAATAAATTTATAAATTATTTTATAATATTATTAGTCATTTACCAATGGTAATAATTTATATTTTTAGTCATTAAATTCAATTGAAAAAAA
>NC_021166.2:18432333-18436059 GCF_000331145.2 Cicer arietinum
ATCAAATAAATACAAGTACCATTATATGTTGAAAAATAAATTGACAATCAAAGTACAATGAGTCAAACAATTATCCTATATAATAAGTTATCATACGAATTTTACAACATATTTTAAAAATTAAATTAAATGATTGTGATAAACGTGATTTTCCTTCATTTTAATTTTCCTAATTATATTCAATTATTACAAATCAATAAAGTAATATTATAAGATATATAACTATATTTATAATACATAAAATATTACTTATAAAACTTATAAAATTAATTAATTAATATCCGCGCAGCGAGCGAGCCATAATCTAGTTTTATATTATTTAAGATATTTTGATGGATGTGGAATTAAACAAGTAGGAAACGTTTTCTAGTTCAATCAAGTGGTGTCAAATAGCAGCACTATAGCGTAGTGGAATTTGAATGAGTAATTAATGCTTATAACTTACTGATACTCTTTTGTTGCAGAATGCCTTTCAAGTAACATATTTCTTGTGGATGTGGGTAAGAACCATCTTTTCACCTTAAATATTGTTTTTTTTTTTTGTCTATGTAGATTATGGTTAATGGCTAACAATGAATGATGATTTCTTAATTTGCAGTACTCTTTTGGGCTGAACAGTTGTTTGATTTTGTTTTTCAAACTTTCAATAATCTTAGAAATTTTAGGGTAAGTTTGATATGAAATTCTTATTTGCAATAAATGAATTTCATACTTACAATTCTTTTTAGTATGATCGAAGTATTACCACCATAAACTAATATTTGATGAACTTATGTGGTTTTTAAGGGTTGGGGTGTTGTGCCTCTGCAGCTACATCACTCTTCCACTATATGCTCCTGTTACTCAGGTACATGATGATCAAAATCATTCTTTGATTAAGCTTTTTGATTGACATCGATATGTGTCTTTCTCGATGCCACTAAGAATGTGTTGGAAAGCTATCTTAGATAGCCTCCTAGTGTGTTAGTCTTGCATCGCCTAGAAATATGGTCTCAGAACCGATTGTTATAATGCTTTGTTAGTCCTCACCTTATACATTGTTTTGTACGATTGAGTTAGATCATAAGTTCAAGTTTTAAGATGGTATCCAAGCTTATCATTTGTCAGTTGTTGAGTCAATGACATTGTCCACACTCCATGCTATATGATATATCCTTGTTAGTTTTTTTTGAAGTTATTTTAGTTGTATTATGAATTTATGATGATATGCCATATATTACATGTTTTGAATTTGATGATACTATCATAGTTTAACATCATTTATACTTGCAAGTTACTAAGATTTCAAGATGAACTAATTGACTATATTTTGTAGACTCAACAATGAAAAAATTAATATTTGATGAGCAAAAATCAAAGACATTAAAAAAATGGCACACTACTGCAAAGAAGATGCGTCAACTAAAATTGGGAAAGTTGAGTGTGCGAACCTTATACAGAAGTACCAACGATTCAATTGTTCACTCTACAACTCGTACACTACTATCAAACTTGCCAGTAAGATTGGATGTTGTTGAAGAAGATACAATAGAAACTATAGTCGAATAAGATCCATTGTTGCTCGATTACTCCCATCTCTCTGGTATGCACCATCAAGCTCATCTACAAACTTGCAACTGCCTCAAGGATGGTTTTGCCGCATCCATGTTTGTTGAACATACTAAAAATTGGATTCCCCACTGCTATTGCACTGTGCCTCTGTTACTACCTCCACCATTTCTGCTATGTTGCCTCTTTTTATTTCTGTTATGAACTTCTGTATTGCTGTTCCCAGCTTCAACATCTGGACTTCGTTATCATCTCTATTACTATTATTGCGATCATGTGATATCACATTGACAGAGCCATAATGTCAAAGTATCCCCTTTTTTTCCTCTTTAATATGAATTTTTACTTTTAACTGAATCAGGAGAATATTATTCATTAAATAAACTGTTGAGCAGGCATTAAACCCCTAATATAATACAATCCACAAGATAATGTACCTGTAAAACAATAGCAGAAAGATAACAACACTAGAATTTACCATTTACACAAATTTCTGTTTGTAATGCAGTCAATCACTTTACAACCAGTAAGAACACTAACTTAAGGAATATAACAGCTCTAACTTCAGACTGAATATACTCCTTTGTGCAAAAAACTAGTCCCATAACATAGTGTAGATAAGTTCTATGCCAAGTTGGGCAAATGACCTAAATAAGCTAGTCTCATAATACAGAGGCCATCACACAATGCGCTGTTCCGTTATTACAGTTTTGGAGCCGACCGCTGTTCGGGATCAACAACCTAGTCTAGAATTACCATTTCAGGATCTATTAGCTATAATTAGGATAGAAGATAAAAGGTAAATACTAAAGCTAATCTTCTATACTGTGATTGTGTTTTGCCCTACTTTCTGCATTGGCTTGAGTGATTTTTGCAAAATAAACAGAAGGGTTTTGTTCCGTTTGCTCGAGCTTGAAGAACTCCAAACGGACCGGCGTATTCAGGTCCAATACGCTGTTGTATCCCTGCATATATTTCTCTTTCTAACCATACAATTCCTAGGACACTTATTGTGATTCCCAATACAAGAATTTGCAAATTGATAAAACCTGGTGGACGAATTTTCCATCTCCAAGGAAAACCATTCTGATCTCCTAATAGAAAAATTCCTAATTCTCCCTTGGGGAGATACTTGGTCTTATACTCATCTATAAAAAGTTAAATATTTAGATACTTGGTCTCGTACTCATGAAACAATGCTATACATTTGCATGATGGTTTTACATGCATGTTCATCATCATATTTTCATTCATGCATGTCATGCTTTTTTCTCTAATAATCAGCAAAAAATAAAAAAAAATAAAAAATTAGAAATGATGTTGCAATGGTATGTGTTCTTGGAATGATATTTATTTAAAAAAAAGTTGAATTAATCACTCCTATTTGAAAAATAAAATTTGTCAAATCATGAATGAATTCAAAATCAATTGAGAGACTCTTGAGAAACACTTCATAGTCTTTCTTGACAAAAAAAACATCTTAATAAACAAAGGAATGTGTATTATGACTTTTCTCGAACAAAAGCCTGTGCTGAAAGACTGGGCTCATCATGTTCATGACTACAGTTCAAACTGATAGTTGATTTATGCTTTCTTGATCAACTTATGTGCTAAAATGACCGTTTCTTTTGTTGTCCCCAGGGGTAGACATCTTGTTGACAATGACTAATTTTATCTTCCAATCTATTACTTTGTTATGCAATTTTAGTTTGATATAGTAGTTTGGTTACTGTATCTTGTTTTTCTTTGAACAGTCGATTGATGGATCCAGTAACTACTGACTTGAGAAATATTGATAGTTAAGCCAAAGTATGGATACAGGTTTATTGTTTTTAAGTCAAATCAATAGAACGGTTGTATACTATTTGTACGAGCTGTATAATAAAATTGTCTGAAAAGTATATATTTGTTTGTGATCTATCAGAAAATGAGATTAAGACTTATTTTGAGCCCCTAAACTTTTGTGGGCTTAGGTGGTCTAATGGCTCACTTTTACAAAAAAAAAAAAATGATATTTTGGTGAGAAAAAAGAAATTCGATTTTTTTTCGAAAATCAATTTTTGTGATTCGAGGAAAAAAAATTGATTTTAAAAAAAAATTAGATTTTCTTGAGAAAAATAAATATTAAAAAAATTTCTCAATTAACAAAACATTAGGCCTATAACTCTAGTAAACATT
>NC_021166.2:18436524-18444076 GCF_000331145.2 Cicer arietinum
CCAAATTTTGTTCCCTCCCAAATCCAATCAAGCGTAGGAATAAAGATTTAAGCTGAATTATTTTTAAATGCAAGACAATATTTACCCAAAATCATTCTAGAAAATGTGTCTGGACCAAATTTGGGAAGGATTTAGCTCACAGCGGTTATATTCCAAATGTATGAATCAAAATTATTTTTGGTGGAAATCTTTGTTGACTAAGCTACAAATCAAATACGATTTATAAAATCTTTGTTGACCAAACAACAAATCAAAACGATTTATAAAATCTTCGGAATTGATGTACCTAATTCACTCTATAAATAGTAGATCAAGACTAAAGAAAAAACACAAGAACAACAAACTCAATTAATAAGAAATCATTACAAATTCAACTATTCAAAAAACCTTTGAAAGCTCAAATTTCTTAAGCATTCACAATTCAAAAGTTTAAATTCTAGAAAAATATTTATTCAAAATAAAATATTCTAAGTGCTTTAATGTTGAAAAATTATTGTATCAAATCTTCTTAGTATAATTTTAAAGTGAATATCTTAACCTAAAAAATAGTCTTTTTAAAATTATTTATATACTTAGTAAAAAAATTAAAACCTTATTGACCTCACCTTTCAAACACTCTTAGAGCCTCTGTGCTATAATGACAAGAAGTTTATCTCAAGGTGATTATTGTTTATAAAATACATTAAAAACTGTCTTTTTTTTTTACGAGTACATTAAAAAATGTCTTAGACATTTGATGAAATAATTATTTTTTTACACTGTCAAAGTAATAATCTTAATGTGTGGTCCAATGCGCTTAATAGTACAAATTTTAGTCCTGTCTTGGATAGTTCATATTTTTTATTGTATGTAGTTCATATATTTGTTGACTGATCAGTCCCTCTCGATGCTTTCCCAGAAGACCCTACGTCACGTCGTAAAAAGATACCCAATTTTTTTTACAAATAAAATACAATTGATAAAATATTAGTTGTTGATCATACATGAGAAATAGTTCCCTCATAATTTTATTTATTTTCATAATTTTAATACACGATATCCGTATAAATATTTCTTGCATTAAGGTGAGGATAGTGCATTTCTAGCTCAAACATGACCTCCATCTGCCTGTGGCTGATATGTTCGACGCCTAAGCTGAGAATCAACATTTGGTTGTTGCAGAAATATTCTTGTTGGATCATCAGAAATATCCTGGAAGGTGATTGCATTGATCACGAAGGTTCTGAACTTGTGATACATCTTGTACATCTTCAGTTCATCATCTATCTTTTTCCTTGAAATTTTAGTACCATCAGAATTTGTTGGAGTAGTGTAACCATCTTCCACTAAGTCTCAAAGTTAAGGATCTTAATCAAATAAGAAACTCCTCAGCATGTCCTTCCAGTACTCAAATCATTCACTATCAAACAAAGATGGCATTTTGATGTTTCCTCCAACAACTTCTTCACCAAATTCAGACATTGTTGAATCCTTGAATCTTTGTTCAAACACTATAAAGTGCTAATTTTTGAAACCGAACTCTTGATGCCAATTAAAGGTGCAAACACGAGAAAGGGGTTGAATTGTATTTGACTAGGTAGGAAGAAGAGAAGAAGTAACATCAACAGAAGAAGGGAAGAAGCAATGTTAGAGGAACAAAGACATATGTATTTTACTAGAGACGGAAATACTTAAATTTTAATTACTATAACCACCAGAGACAACATGAAGAAAACAACCAAAGCAGAAACACTTAGAATTTTTAATAATGCTAGCTACCAGAGGCAAAACGAAGAAAATCACCAGAGACATAAACACTTAGAATTTTAAGAATGAGTAATCAAAGGCAGAATTGGATACAACCGTCATAGACAAAACACATTGGTAAGGATGGAAAACATTCAAGCACGTGTATTTACCTTCAGGGCATGATTTACACCTTTCACAAGAATTCTTTTCCAATAATTATGGGATTTCTTAAACAACTAACACAAAAATCAAAAACAAACAAACAAACCACATGCATGTCAATTCAAATGATTTTGGGTGCAGATTCAAAACTCCTATATATTAAAGATTTCATTTCTCTCACACATCTAAGTCCTTTTAACCTGTAAAATAGATGGTTGAGATTAAAAACTCAAATTTAAAAACACTTGTGTCTCTTTCTATTTTTTTTAGTTCTTCTAACCCATTTACCTTTTCATCTATTTGAATTTCAATTAACATTGTTTATAAATATATATTATATATTTATTTCATTTTCTAAGAAAAATAAGCACAAAAACCTTATCGCTAGAGTAAAACTTCTGGATTTGATAGAGATATAACTTGAAACTTTTAGGTGAAACAAAATCCATGATAGAGCATAAGCAATGAACCTCACAAATCCAAAATATGAGAAAAATAAAGGAAAAAGAGAAATCAATTCTTGTATCATAACAAAAATAATTTCGTAGGATAAATGTTTGTTGTTAATTAAGTAGTTAAAATTAGTAGAATTTTGATATCTTCTAAATAAAATGAGAATAATTATAATTATTATAAAACTGTACACAGGACAAATAATTGTCACTAAAGAAGTAGTTAAAATTATAATTTTTTAAATATCAATAAAAAAAATGAGAACGATTATAAATAAAATAACTATAGTTATTTTCACACTTTATATACGAAACAAATGTTCGTTTTTAATCCATTACTTAAAATTATTATTTATTTATATCTTTTAAATAAAATTGAAAATAATTATAATTTATTATAAACGTCATGCACTGGACAATAATTTATCAATAAAGAATTAGTAAAAATTAATTAATTTTTTTTAATATTGTCGACATAAAAACGAAATCAATTATAATAGACCAGAGTCGTCTATGACATTAAAAAACATAAACAACACAAGATGTAACCAATTAAAACTTTAAAATAATTACGTAACACATGACAAATTGTTCTTGATAAGCTTCAACTATCATACTCACATCATACAAGTTCTTACTCAAATTTTTTTTAAAATAATTGTAATCTTCAAGATAATTTATCACTTATGAGATTAGACTATCATACACATGACAAGTTCTCACTAATAAAAAATCAAACTCACTATCATAAACGAGACTATTTTATCTATGCAATTATAATCATGATTTATATGTTTCACCTTAATTTAGATATATAACACACAAAGAAGAAAATAGTGCATTCATATTTTACAAGCCTTCATCTCCCATTGCTTCTTATTTTCTAAGCATATTCACAATTTATATAAGTAAATATATTATTATTTGAGTCACATTAAAAAAACACAATCAACCTTGGATCAATCTGATCACACCCAAGCATTTTACTAGTTTAATATTATAAATAAATTAGCTCTTCTTAACTTTTTTTTGTTTGTGAATATCTCTAGTCAAAACTACAATATTTGTAAAATTAATTAAATTAAATCTAATAAATCAAGATTAGTTTTTCCCTAAATTGATTATTCTATATTGAGTAAAAAAATAATATTCCACTAAATAAACTCTAAGCTCTTTCTGAATTTACTTTGTTGAATATTCTCGATCAATACTTTATTTTGATAAATATTTACACCATTAATTAAAAAATTTATTTAGCCAATACTTTGATTGACTAAATATTTAGTTAATACGTTATCTATTAAATATCTAAATTAATATATAAATTAAATTTTATGAATGTGAAAATTTTACTTTTATAATGTTTTACAATATAGGTTTTATATTTAAAAGTTTTTAATTTTTAGTTTGCGTTAAAAAAATGTTTATTATTTATAATTTAACCATATAAGTATTTACTAATTGAGTTAGACTAGACCAAAAGTTTTATTCGGATTAATAGTTATTATAAACATATCTAAATAACTTAGTTTCACTTCTTTGATAGATAGATTCAAATAGCATGATTATTACTTACTATTATAGCTTAGTTTGACTACTTACTATTATAGCTTAGTTTGACTACTTACTATTTTTTTATTATTAATCATTTGATACTCCACAAAATATTACCTTAATTTTTTTTATATTTGCATTCTTTTCTAAAATTCATCTATAAATATATTATTTTTTTAAACAATTATTTTAACTTTTATATAATTAAGATTATTCACTTTCAAAAAAAAGATTAATTGAAAGTGCAATGCCTTTATTTATCCAAAAATTTCTTTGGATATGTGTGTTGACATTACTATTCGCACACAATGTGTGGGGAAAAGACCATGTGCGTATTACTAACAGATTGAAAAATAATATGGAATTAAGTGTTCATTGCAAATCTAAGGATGATGATATTGGAATTCGTGTTCTTCATTTAAACTATAATGTTTAATAATAAACTTATAATGATCAATAATTGATTCAAATTTTGTGAAATCAAGAGGCACATAATACTCGTTTTGAGTGAAGTTCATAAATCACTTTGGACTTAATCGATTACTTACGGATAAGTATGAAAAAAATTGCGGAAAACCAAACAATTATACAATATCTCATTGTTTATTTAACTACTATGTTCACCCCCCATAACAATAATAACAACTCATAGTTATTCGACCACAATTTAATTAGCCCCTATGTTCACCCCATAACAATATTAAAAACTCATAGTTTATTCGACCGAAGTTTCTATTATATCTTCTTCAACATCGTCCACTCTTTCTAGCAAGTTCGATGTTGGAGAAAATTCAATATCAGAATAGTACTAACATTGGTCATTGTAGGATGAAACAGAGACGGAGTTGAGTGACTGGTGGTTTTGAAACGTAGTAGTGTAGGAGTTGTAGAGTGAACAGTTGAGTCGGTGGTGCTTCTGTCCATGGCTCGAACACTCGACTTTCCTAATTTTAGCCTATAATTCTTCTTCGCAGTAGCGTGCCATTTTTTTATTGCCTTCGATGTTTGCTCATCAAATATTGATTTTTTCATTGTTGAGCCCATCTGCAAAATGCAGTCAATTAGTCTATGTTGAAATCTTAGTAACTTGCAAGTATAAATGATGATAGTATCATGAACTTCAAAATATGTAATATATGACATATCATCATAAATTCATAATGCAACTAAAATAACTTCAAAAAAAAATTAACGAGAATATGTCATATATCATGGAGTGTGGACAATATCATTGACTCAACAGCTAACAAATGATAAGATCTGGTACCATCTTAAAACTTGAACTTATGATCTAACTCAATCGTACAAAGCAATGTATAAGGCGAGGGCTAACAAAACCTTATAATAATCGGTACCGAGGCCATGTTTCTAGGCGATGCGAGACTAACACACTAGGAGGCTATCTAAGGTAACTTTCCAACACATCCTTAGTGGCATCGAAAAACACACATATCAGTGTCGCATAAAAAGCTTAATCAAAGTGTCAAAATCTGTTTCTATTTAATATCCCTCAATATAGGGATTCGGTTGAATAGGAGTAATAATAGGCATTTAGTTATATATGAGTACTAATAGGGATTTAGTTATATATGAGTACTAATAGGGCAGCTACTACAAATTGCACTATAGTAGAAATTTATAGTTACGCTATAGCTGTTATTTGTTACACAACATTTGTGCTAAAAAGCATATCACAAAACAATAATAATTTGTTCAAATTTTACTAAGCTATAAACACCGCTAGTCTCTGTATGAGAATACAAGCAATAGCCAATCCCTTTGTTATGCTACCTCACTTGCCAATTTTTCTGATCTATACCTCAACTAGAACAACTAAAGTATCACTCTTCTTTTACTTTAACAAATTTTACATTCATTGATTGTTCCAATATGAAAACATGGTCACTCGTGTCTCTAACTTGTTAATGAAATCAAAACCAAATCCTTCACCTCAAGAAAATGGAAATGAAAACATATCATATTAGAAAAGTTGGTCTTACTATATAAAACAAGATTGAAATTTTCTTGCAAAAAATTGCAAGTTGTCTAACCAATGATATTTTATGTGTAAGTCAGACTCTTGAAGGATCCGCATGATAAATATAGAAACATTTGAAAATAAATGCGATTTACTTAAAATCTAAATAACTGGTAGTTTTCATAATCAAAGAACAAAAACAGTTGAATACATCATTGGACAAGCATACCATTGGCTAACTTGTATCTATAAGAAGATATCTCCGCCTCTCAAGCCTTCCATCCTCGTATCTACATAAAAGGAACCCTCAATTAGCAACAAGTTGTTAACTCAATCTACGTTAAACTTGTATCGAAAACTGAGAGCAACAACTATTTTGAGACACTATTTTTTTCAAATGTGACAAATATTTTGGGATAGACGGAGTATAAATAAAAGAATACAAGAAGTTTGAACCACTAAATGAGACTATCCCTTTTTTTAAGGCTCTATTAAATCCTTTAGACTAGATGCTTACGCATCACTGTAATTGGACTTTGTTTCATTCTTCCAAAGCAAGACAACAAAAAACTATATCAAATGTGTATCCTTAAAATGCATAGATAGTTCAAAATAACTTAGATAATAGATCGAAATAAAAAGAAAGGCACACAGATCTTTAGTCTCCCTAGAAACATCGTGTCCCTATAACAAACAACAGTTAGCTTTATAATTTCATAAATAAGGGCAAAGTTTGTAGATAAAAAGCAGTAAGGGTCAAAAGAAACCTTTTATAAATTTACCTCTTTGCATCGGTAAGGCGTAGCATCCTCTGATAAATATCTCTGTTCATACTTTTTGTGATCCTTCGTATGATATCTATATTAATATGGCAACAAAATCAGACATCTCTAATCTTTGCGTGCGTGCTATACTTTTGTTTACCCACAAAAAAAATCAATACTCATCATTATTATTATTAGCTAAAGTGTGAACAAACATAATTATAATGTTTAATAATAAACTTATAATGATCAATAATTGATTCAAATTTTGTGAAATCAAGAGGCACATAATACTCGTTTTGAGTGAAGTTCATAAATCACTTTGGACTTAATCGATTACTTACGGATAAGTATGAAAAAAATTGCGGAAAACCAAACAATTATACAATATCTCATTGTTTATTTAACTACTATGTTCACCCCCCATAACAATAATAACAACTCATAGTTATTCGACCACAATTTAATTAGCCCCTATGTTCACCCCATAACAATATTAAAAACTCATAGTTTATTCGACCGAAGTTTCTATTATATCTTCTTCAACATCGTCCACTCTTTCTAGCAAGTTCGATGTTGGAGAAAATTCAATATCAGAATAGTACTAACATTGGTCATTGTAGGATGAAACAGAGACGGAGTTGAGTGACTGGTGGTTTTGAAACGTAGTAGTGTAGGAGTTGTAGAGTGAACAGTTGAGTCGGTGGTGCTTCTGTCCATGGCTCGAACACTCGACTTTCCTAATTTTAGCCTATAATTCTTCTTCGCAGTAGCGTGCCATTTTTTTATTGCCTTCGATGTTTGCTCATCAAATATTGATTTTTTCATTGTTGAGCCCATCTGCAAAATGCAGTCAATTAGTCTATGTTGAAATCTTAGTAACTTGCAAGTATAAATGATGATAGTATCATGAA
>NC_021166.2:18448899-18450919 GCF_000331145.2 Cicer arietinum
GGGACTAATGCTGACAGTCCCACCTGTAGAAAGCTCAGCAATGATGGTTGACCAAAAGAAAGGAGGAGGAGCCTATGTGGAGAAGAAAGGTGAAGGAGTGTGGTGTACCTATTGCAACAAGCCTCGCCACACTCGTGAAAAATGCTGGAAATTGAACGGGAGACCACTTAATAGAGAGTGGGGCTCTCAAAACCGAGACAAGGAGTGGGGAAAAAAGGGCGGTCAAGCACACATAGCTACAGGTACTAGTGAAGAAAGTCGAGAAGGTATCACGCAACTAAACCAAGATGAGGTAGAAAAGTTGAGATCTTTACTCACTAGTTTGGAGAAACCCACAGGTACTTGCTCTTTGGCAAATTCAGGTACGTTTCCATTTTCTTTTGGACTTAATGCTTCAAATATACCCTTTAACCAATAAGGTACTTGCTCTTTGGCAAATTCAGGTACGTTTCCATTTTCTTTTGGACTTAATGCTTCAAATATACCCTTTAACCAATATTGGATACTGGATTCTGGAGCCACAGATCACATGACACCCTTACCCACACATTTCTCTACTTATTCACCTTGCCCTAGCAACAAGAAAATATCAATAGCAGATGGTACCCTTATAACTGCAGCAGGTCAAGGAGATGTCCAAATAAATCCATCCATAACTCTACGAAATGTCCTCCATATCCCTAAATTGTCCACCAGCCTTATTTCCATTCAAAAACTCACAAAAGACCTATCATGTAATGTTATCTTCTATAACAACTTTTGTGTTTTTCAGGACAAGCACTCGGGGAGGACGATTGGACGTGCTAGAGAATGGAATGGCCTTTATTGTTTGGATAACCAAGATTCCGCTCCGAAGTTATTCAACAACAATAACTCCTTTTTTTCAAAATCAATAAAAACCATTAGGGATAAGATTCTTTTGTACCATTGCCGCCTTGGTCACCCTTCATTTCGAGTCATTAAGCAAATATTTCCTTCTTTTTTTAAGAAATTAGATGTAAAGAGTCTTCACTATGAGGTGTGTGAGCTTGCTAAACACAAGCGTGTACCTTTTCCAATCAGTAATACAATAAGTACTTTTCCGTTTTATTTAATTCATACAGATGTGTGGGGTCCTTCAAATGTTCCAAATATATCAGGTGCATGTTGGTTTGTAACCTTTATTGATGATTGTACTCGGGTTACTTGGGTGTATTTATTAAAACAAAAATCTGAAGTCGTGTCTATGTTTCTACAGTTCTTCTCCATGATAAAAAATCAGTTTCGAGTAAGTATTAAGAGGATTAGGTCTGATAATGCTAAAGATTACTTTAACCATGGTCTTAATTATTTCTGTCAAAAAGAGGGCATTATTCACGAGTCCTCATGTGTTAAAACACCCCAACAAAATGGAATTGCTGAAAGGAAAAATAGTCACTTGTTAGATCAAACCCGAGCTATGTTATTTCAAACTAAGGTTCCTAAAAAATTTTGGGGAGAAGCGGTGTTAACTGCTTCGTACCTCATAAATCGTTTACCTTCTAGTGTCCTTGCCTTCAAAACTCCTATGGAGGCCCTGTCCTCATTCTACCCTAATGTGTCGACCTCCAGTAATCTTACTCCTAGAATATTTGGGTGTGCATCGTTTGTCCATATCCATGGTGATAATAGAGGGAAACTTGATCCTAGAGCCTTAAAATGTATCTTTATCGGGTACTCTTCCATCCAAAAGGGCTACAAATGCTATCATCCACCATCCCAAAAATTATTCGTCTCTCGTGATGTCACCTTCCATGAGCAAGAAAGTTACTTTGGTCAAACTCATCTTCAGGGGGAGAATACCAATAAGGAAGATGAGTCTCTTCTACTTCCTAAATTAACTCTTGAACCAGAAATTGAGATTGAAATTGATTCTGAGAAAGATGGTAATGATGGCGCTAATGTTAGATATGAGAAGAATCTAGTATATACAAGAAGAACAAAGGCCATTCCTGAATCTATTCACATCCAAGAGTCCAATCCGACTTTACACGAGGTAACG
>NC_021166.2:18452257-18456448 GCF_000331145.2 Cicer arietinum
ATCAAATATTGATTTTTTCATTGTTGAGCCCATCTGCAAAATGCAGTCATTTAGTCTATCTTGAAATCTTAGTAACTTGCAAGTATAAATGATGATAGTATCATGAAATTCAAAATATGTAATATAGGACATATCATCATAAATTCGTAATGCAACTAAAATAACTTCAAAAAAAAATTAACGAGAATATGTCATATATCATGGAGTGTGGACAATATCATTGACTCAACAGCTAACAAATGATAAGATCTGGTACCATCTTAAAACTTGAACTTATGATCTAACTCAATCGTACAAAGCAATGTATAAGGCGAGGGCTAACAAAACCTTATAATAATCGGTACTGAGGCCATGTTTCTAGGCGATGCGAGACTAACACACTAGGAGGCTATCTAAGGTAACTTTCCAACACATCCTTAGTGGCATCGAGAAACACACATATCAGTGTCGCATAAAAAGCTTAATCAAAGAATGATTTTCACCGCAGAAAACATGGTCACTCGTGTCTCTAACTTGTTAATGAAATCAAAACCAAATCCTTCACCTCAAGAAAATGGAAATGAAAACATATCATATTAGAAAAGTTGGTCTTACTATATAAAACAAGATTGAAATTTTCGTGCAAAAAGTTGCATGTTGTCTAACCAATGATATTTCATGTGTAAGTCAGACTCTTGAAGGATCCGCATGATAAATATAGAAACATTTGAAAATAAATGCGATTTACTTAAAATCTAAATAACTGGTAGTTTTCATAATCAAAGAACAAAAACAGTTGAATACATCATTGGACAAGCATACCATTGGCTAACTTGTATCTATAAGAAGATATCTCCGCCTCTCAAGCCTTCCATCCTCGTATCTACATAAAAGGAACCCTCAATTAGCAACAAGTTGTTAACTCAATCTACGTTAAACTTGTATCGAAAACTGAGAGCAACAACTATTTTGAGACACTATTTTTTTCAAATGTGACAAATATTTTGGGATAGACGGAGTATAAATAAAAGAATACAAGAAGTTTGAACCACTAAATGAGACTATCACTTTTTTTAAGGCTCTATTAAATCCTTTAGACTAGATGCTTACGCATCACTGTAATTGGACTTTGATTCATTCTTCCAAAGCAAGACAACAAAAAACTATACCAAATGTGTATCCTTAAAATGCATAGATAGTTCAAAATAACTTAGGTAATAGATCGAAATTAAAAGAAAGGCACACAGATCTTTAGTCTCCCTAGAAACATCGTGTCCCTATAACAAAAAACAGTTAGCTTTATAATTTCATAAATAAGGGCAAAGTTTGTAGATAAAGAGCAGTAAGGGTCAAAAGAAACCTTTTATAAATTTACCTCTTTGCGTGCGTGCTATACTTTTGTTTACCCACAAAAAATCAATACTCATCATTATTATTATTATTATTATTATTATTATTATTAATATTATTATTATTATTATTATTATTATTTAAAGTGTGAACAAACTTAATTATAATGTTTAATAATAAACTTATAATGATCAATAATTGATTCAAATTTTGAGAAATCAAGAGGCACATAATACTCGTTTTGAGTGAAGTTCATAAATCACTTTGGACTTAATCGATTACTTACGGATAAGTATGAAAAAAATTGCGGAAAACCAAACAATTATACAATATCTCATTGTTTATTTAACTACTATGTTCACCCCCCATAACAATAATAACAGCTCATAGTTATTCGACCACAATTTAATTAGCTCCTATGTTCACCCCATAACAATATTAAAAACTCATAGTTTATTCGATCGAAGTTTCTATTATATCTTCTTCAACATCGTCCACTCTTTCTAGCAAGTTCGATGTTGGAGAAAATTCAATATCAGAATAGTACTAACATTGGTCATTGTAGGATGAAACAGAGACGGGTGAACAATTGAGTCGGTGGTGCTTCTGTCCATGGCTCAAGCACTCGACTTTCCTAATTTTAACCTATAATTCCTCTTCGCAGTAGCGTGCCATTTTTTTATTGCCTTTGATGTTTGCTCATCAAATATTGATTTTTTCATTGTTTAGCCCATCTGCAAAATGCAGTCAATTAGTCTATCTTGAAATTTTAGTAACTTGCAAGTATAAATGATGATAGTATCATGAAATTCAAAATATGTAATATATGACATATCATCATAAATTCGTAATGCAACTAAAATAACTTCAAAAAAAAATTAACGAGAATATGTCATATATCATGGAGTGTGGACAATATCATTGACTCAACAGCTAACAAATGATAAGATCTGGTACCATCTTAAAACTTGAACTTATGATCTAACTCAATCGTACAAAGCAATGTATAAGGCGAGGGCTAACAAAACCTTATAATAATCGGTACTGAGGCCATGTTTCTAGGCGATGCGAGACTAACACATTAGGAGGCTATCTAACGTAACTTTCCAACACATCCTTAGTGGCATCGAAAAACACACAAAGCATAATATCCCTAAACAAATTGAACACAAGTATAATATAAATATACTACCACCTCAACAAACATAATTTTGGAATCTGGAATCATAAACTCAATTAAAAGTGCATCAATAAGATTAAGAAAACCCAATTAAGAAAATAATATGCACAAGATTGCAACCAAGTTTTATAATTTTAGTCAATCATACTACCTAACTCAGTCATTACTTTGTGTCACCTAGAATCAAATTGAACTTTTAGAGTAAACTAGAAAGCATCAATTCTATAATTTGAAGATGATTATAGAGTCACTTTTAGAGTAATGCAAAAGCAAAAATTCTAATCAAACACTTTATGTACAACAAAAAAACTCAAACACTTTACATTGACATAAAATCAAACACGTAATGTCAACACAAAAACTCTAAACAAAAATCAGTCTAATTAAAACTCCAAATCAAAATTCCAAACTCCAAATCAAAGCTCTAAACTCAATCCTAACAAAATAAGTTTTAAATTTCATGCTAACCGAACAACATAAGCAAAAACTATAGTTCCACAAAAAAAATCGGGTACTGCCATATAAGTTAAGTTAAATTCTTAAGTTAAGTTAAATTCTTAAGACAGGTAAAAATCAACAAAATGAAGAAATCAAAACTGACATAGGGGCGACAAACTAAGAAAAATGGAAATCAAAACTAACACGACGAACTATCAAAACTAACTAACAGAGGAGCGATTCAAACTAACAGAATTCCAAATCAAAACTAACTAACAAACATCAGCACTAACTAACAAAAATCAGCACTAACAAAATAGAAATCCGAACCCTTTGAACAAAACTGTAACGCGATCTGGAGACAGATGAGGTTGCGGCGAACAGAGAGCGACGAACGGCCACAGAGGCAGTCAGGCAGAGGCGACCGCAGGCGGAGGGCCGAGAGATGAGACGCGAAACTGAGCCGGAGGCGGAGGCGAGACGCGAAAATGAGCCGGAGGCGAGACGCGAAAATGAGCCGGAGGCGAGACGCGAAAATGAGCCGGAGGCGAGACACGAAAATGAGTGAGACTGAGGCGGAAGCGAGACAGTTTCAGGATCGTGTTGAAGTTCGTTTTCGCAGGGCAGGACAATTTCACAGGATCGTCGCAGGATAGGAGGGAGAGAAACATGAAGAGGAGAGAGATTTAGGTTAAAGGTATGGTTGTAATGTCTTAGTTTTAACGAGGATATTTATATTTTGAATATTTTACCTATAATTTTTTTTTTTCTTCGAGTTGCTGTGGCCCCCTTAGTCCCTACTAAGCTCTGCCACTTAAATGTGAGTTTCAAATGCAAACTAACACAACACCGATCATTAAAGTTACATTTAATTTCGTTCATTTTTTTAAATTATTTTGTGTTAATGTGCAAGTGTTTATATATAATATTTTTATATGCCTGGATGCTTTGTGATTATATGTTTATAACTATTAATTGGTTGATTAAAATTTTACCAATTTTGACTTTTTTCAACGCTTCAAGCAAATATTTTTTCTGTCCGTTTCTAAGCCATTAACAAAAAAAAGACTCATGAATCATGCTAGGATTTAAAAAACCTAATAAGCAAAATAATTCCCCAATTTCAAAAAAATTATAAGATATCACTTATTATTATTATTATTATTATTAATTAATTTTATTTTTATTGTTATTATTATTATTATTATTATTATTATTATTATTATTATTATTATTATTATTAT
>NC_021166.2:18456876-18459216 GCF_000331145.2 Cicer arietinum
TTCCACTTTTGTTGCAAGTGTGTACCCTCCACTATAATCAAAGGCATTATTGTCATTCTTAGTAAAAGTAGCATCAATATAAGGATGTCTCATTGCAGCACCCTTAGAAACTCCAAAATCATTGGCAGAAGAGGAAGTAGAAGTAGAATTTGTGTTCATTCCATCATTATGCAATATGGTTTCTAATGCTTTCACAACTTCACTCATAGTTGGACGATTTGCGGCCGATTCCTCGACGCATTGCATTGTCAACTCTAAGAATCTCCCGAATCCTATTGGGTTTGCAGTGTTTCTCACCACTGGATCCATTAGTTCGTTCAAACCATAATACTCTTCTTCTCTGTTGTTCGACAAAGTTCGAACCTCGCGAACAATGTACTTACCCTTTTCAATTGGTTGTTTGGATGTTATCAGTTCAAGCATAACTACACCAAAACTGTATACATCACTTTTGTCAGTTAGTTGTTGAGTCATGTAATATTCAGGATCAAGATATCCCTGCAAAAGTAAAGTATTTTGGATATCAAGTTATGCGATCACGTGAATACAGAGAATTCAAATCCGTCGATCAAAATTTATGTTTGCTTTGAAGCAAAGTCGAACAATTAAAATCCAAATAAAATTTGAATATTGTTATTTTATTAAATTAGTTATTTGATTGTATATATAGTGCAACATAAAAAATGGTGCAATGTTACTCACCAATGTTCCTTTAACCTGAGTTGAGACATGGCCTTTCTCACTGTCTGATACCAGCTTAGACAGACCAAAATCTGCAACCTTTGCTGTCAAATTTTCATCCAGCAAGATATTGGTTGACTTCACATCTCTCGGGATTATGAGAGGGTTGGCAAGTTCATGTAAGTATCCAAGTCCTCTAACCGAACCAAGAGCGATACGAAGTCTCCTCTTCCAATCAAGTTGAATGTCAGATCTCCCTGCAACTCACATTCATTGATGCAAAAGATTCTATTAATTGCTTAAGCAGTATTGTGCATTTCAGTTTTGTAAAATAGCAGCTATAGCACAGTGAAATTTGACCAAATAACTATTGTTTTGCAATACGCTATTTAATGCATAATATTGTCGGCTATATCTTTGTTATGCAACGAAATTTGAACAAATATTCCACAATTACAATTGATAACACTCATATATCTTTTTGTTCTATAATAAATGCCAAAAAATAAGCTGCAATGAAACATCTGTTCAGTACAACATAAGTCTTAAATAATTTTTCTTCATTCAATAAATTTTTTTACCAAATAGTTTAATCAGCAAAAGTTCATTATTAAATTTTAAAATTGTTTTTCATTCATAGAATAAGATTAGATTTCAGCTTGTGTTCCTTCACTGTGAACTGACCTGACAAAGACTCCCTAAGTGAACCATTGGTGATAAATTCGTAAACCAATATCTGTTCTCCTTGTTCAAATCAGAACCCCACAAGGCCAACAAGATTCTTGTGATGAACTCTTGAAAGCAACTCTATTTCATTCTTGAACTCTAGGCCTCCTTGCATTGATCCTTGCTGAGCTCTTTTGATTGCAACTATTTTTCCATCACGGAGAACCCCTTTGTACACCTAGTGCCAATAATAGAGAATTATTAAAATATCTTCCTAATTATTAAAATATCTTCCTAAACTAGAAGTAGGTTTCTTCCTCTGTTCCTTTTTTATAGTCGTTTTAAGGTTATTCACACATCCCAATAGAGTCAATAAATTTGGTTAGTTTAGATGAAATTATTTGTCTTTCCTGTAATACCTTTAATTATTTATTATCTCATTCCACCAATTTCTTCCTATGCAATATATAGTTAGGGATAATTTTTGTAAAACGATAATTAATTCTACATGGAACTTTTAAAAGGACAAATAATAAGAAAGAAAAAATTCATAAAAAAAGGCACAAAAAGGAACAAAGGGAATAAAAAGAAGAAAATACCTTGCCATAGCCACCAAAGCCTAACTCGTTGCTTCCAGAGAAATTGTTGGTTCCCTTTTTGAGTTCATCATAAGGGAACCATCTTGCTCCCTTCAATTGTGGTGCACCTCCACTATCCTTGCCACTTGGTGCCCAGGATGCTGCAAAAAAGAAATGCTTGTGGTGTAAGCAAAGTTGATGATAGTTTTTCTCAAACTGCTAATTTTGTGATATGCTATTGATAGGTAACACTAGTTATAACAAGAAAATCTAAGTGATAACTTTGTTTGATTACCGAAAGGTCTACTTATTCCAATGGCTTTCTCTGCGCGCTTCTTTTGGAGGATTGCGTATACTCCTAACCCTATAAGGCACAGAATTAGACATATGCTCCCAGTTGCTATCCCAATAATAA
>NC_021166.2:18461244-18472589 GCF_000331145.2 Cicer arietinum
TAACATAATATTTGATTATTAATATATTATGATAATTCTAGGTAGAGTTGTTTTGATAGTAACTTCATCACTCCTCAATATCCATTGTTGTTATTATAAAATCCTTTTACTTGTCCACATCTCAAATCTAAGTACTCACAATTCATTGATGCGAATAAGGTTATTGAGATTTGAAGGAACCTCTCCTGTCAAGAAATTTCGATCGAGCCGACTGTCATAAATCGAAACAATCAAGAAAAATTAATCAAAGAATGATATTCAGTATAATGGAAATGAAAGGAAGAAGGAACTAAGTGAATGAAAAGAAGATTTTAAATGTTAAGGAACTACTTACAGAACTTCAACTGTGTTAACTAGTCCTATTGTAGAAGGTATACTCCCACTTAAATCATTCCCATAAAATAATCTGTCAGAAAGAAAACAAAAATTCAAAACAGCACAGAAATTGAGAGTTGAGAATGTATAAGCTCATAAAAACCTATAAATGCTAAAATATCAACTTACATGTGTATGAGTGCCATGTCAGAGCTGAAAAGTTTGGAAAAAATGGAACCAGAAAGCTGGTTTTTATTGAAATGACTGCATCAAATACCAATCAAATCAGGATTCAAGATGAGATTCATGTCCAATAAGACACACTAGAGATTGATATTGAAGGATTTCATTTAGTATAGTAAGCTACTGATAACCATGATCAAAACAATGTTGATATTACTCAATATAACATTAGCAACTAATAATAGAGGAAATGATGAAAGGGGTCATTTTTCTATGCACCAACTAAAAAATACTCACAAGTGTCAACAAAGAAACAAAAATAATAAAGAAAAGCAAAAACTTACAAGTGCTTAGCCTTTAAAAGGAGGTCTAAGCCAGGGGTTGTGGAGGTTGAAACTGGGATAGGTCCTGTGAGTTGATTGTCTGCTAAGTCCAACCAATAAAGTTTGGAGAGTTTACCCAACGAAGGAGGTATTTTTCCAGTGAAGTTGTTTGAATTTAAAGCCCTGAATAATTCAATAACATGTGTATAGTATTAAATGACTCATCTTGAAAAGGTGAGGGGATAACAATAGAAATGATACTTTGACACACAAATTTAACAACAAATTTTGACGACAATTTGAATGGTTAACGCAGTTCACGTATTTGGTTAACTACATTCAATAGATGGTTAATAAATATTACGATTTATAAGGTGTTGCAACTCATTAACCATTCACTTAATATAGTTAACCGTGATTTAAATTTCTCTAACCACAACTTTCAGGTAAAAATGCTTCTTCTTAGATTATTCTTACAAGAAAGATAACTCTGTAAGATTCCCCAATGTATCTGGAATATTACCACTGAAGCTGCAACCAGCCAAAATCCTGAAACAGTGAAGTTTAAATTACTACTGCATGTTGCACTTGATATGACAATAGGAAATTATTTGGTTTTGTGAATCTAACTTGCAGAGTATTTAACTGACCTAACTCTCCCAATTCTAGAGAGATAGAACCCATTAAACCTTTATTAAAGGACAAATCCCTGCCGTTAAAATGAATTGACGATACGAAATGAATGGATAATTTAATATTAATAAGATAATTATTTATTAACTAATACACTAGTGAAATTAACTCTTATTGCATAGGTTATTATACACTCTATATAATAAAATAAAAAACGGTGACAAATTTATTACGACGGCGAATTGTGAAAGACCCAGTCGACGAGATTTTGGACAAACAACTTATTCCATTTTCACCTCTTCACAGCTTGTGTTCATTTGTGGATATCCTTAGTAGCAATTCATCTTTTTTCCCTTGACAAAATCACAGATCTTCACAACAAACAAAATCATTATTAAAATTACACAATTTTTTTCCCTAAACTAACACAACACCGATAGTTTGCAACCGCAGGTGACACTTCTAGAGACTTACAACATACGTCAACATGGGTTGTTGTTTGCGTTTGCACAGTTTTCATCAACCATGTTGATGTATGTTCAAAGTCTCTGAAACTGTCGCTACTTTCAGTTGAAGCCATAGCCAGACCTCCATTCAACAACACTCAAGGAAATGAAGCCACACAAAAACAACTTTTTATTTTTATTTTAAAATTTGATATACACATAGGTGAAACCAAGAACAAACACAACAACCCAAATTCAAAAATGATCACAGAACTGAGTGAAAGAGAAGAAAAAAAGTGAAAATTTAAAATGGGGTTATTTTTGAATTAAAATGTAAGGAAATTGATTATATGGGTTGATTTAGAATGAGAGAAAGGTAATAGCTTTATTGAAAAGAAAAATGGTGTCAGAGCGCGTGAATTTATTGAAATTTTATTATTATTTTTTGAAAAACTTATTGAAAATATTTGATGAAGTATTAGGAGAGAGATTGTTGCTTTTGGTAATGATGGAGTGGTGCGATGATTGTCTTGTATCTTTAATGCAACGTTAATTTGATGTTTGTTTTTTCAATTTAATTATATATATTTTAATTTAATTTTGATTTTATTAATATTTTTAAATCAGGAGAAAAAATAGAAGAGAGTAATTGATAAATAAAGTTGTGTTTATAAAATAAAAAGGAGTTGTAAAAAGAAGTGTAGATAGCAAAATTGAAGATTTTGCTCCCATTAAAAAAAGAAGAAAGCATGTCAGTTTTATTGGTACAATTTGGCAGGAATATAGTACAATATTTCAAATGTTTACAACCATTTTATCAAATGTCAGTAACATTTCTTCAAATAAAATATGCTAATAACATAGTCTTTATCATATACTCTTTTTGGTATTTTGATACTTATTGTGATTTTGTCCCAATTTTCATTTTGTTTGAAAAGTGACCATATGGTAAAATAGAAAAATAAAAAGTGTAATAATTTTGATTCACCTTATTTTGTATGTGTCTTAGAATTTTAGTAGATAACACTCTTTTTTATCTTTTTGAATTCATTTTGTATGTATTTTTGTTGCAGAAACAACTACTAATTAATTATCACCGCTAATTAATTATCAAAGTTATGCTTATTTATTTAGAATTGTACATAAGAAAACTAAGAAATTTAGCAAGTAAATCAAGTAACTTAATAGTCTATTTGTCTAGGTTCAGGTTCTGCATCACCTAAATGGCTATGATAATGGCTCTTACTTGGCCACTATTGGGTCCCACCAAAATAAATAAGTTGATTTTCTTAGTAATGTCTTGAATCTCTATCTTATGAGCAAAAAATATTTAACTTGAAATCATTCCATGTAAAAGATTTAGCCAATGTATTTGAAAATACTTATAACGAATGACAATTTATACAAGAAGTTACCAACTTGTTCAACATTTTAGAGACAGTCCTACAATTCTCTCACTACAAGAAAATTTAAGATTTGCGACTTATAGTTTGCCACGGTTGCAATAAAACTGTCCTCACCTTAACTTTACGACGAATAATATCAACTGCAGCCGTGGTTTAACATTCTGGAAAAACACTTCTTTTCCCAAAATCCCCATATTTTGCAAACCTCTCAAATTGAAAATCTTTCAAAACCTTTCATTTTCTATTCTTGAGTCTAATTATTCCTACAAGTCTCTGGCTAAAGTCATTGCATTTTTCTGTCAAAGCAACTAGTGAAAGTGGCCACCTAACTGAAAGTTAAGATTATTATTACATCGTAGAGGGGTGAAGAAAATAAAATTGCCATGATCAATGCATGTGCGATATCTATAATTCGAGCTGTTAGTGTTACAAAAACAGTGTCACATCCCTAGGGATTTCAGTTAGATATCTTATTACTTAATTATGTAATATAATATGAAATATAAAAATATATTGACAAACTAAAAATTGCAAACAAAACATAAATGCAACCAAACAACGCTACTTTCTTCCACGTTCATGTTTTGCTTGTAGACATTCGAAATTTGCAGTACGCTGACTGTGAAAGAAGTGAACACAATCATCTCTGCTGACTTTATTTCATGTTACCCGAAATGCTTGGGTTAAAAAATAAGAAAACATTAAATCATGTTAAGGAAAAACTCTCTCAATTGCTTAGTACAGATTAAGTTTAATAATGTAAAAGTTTTAGGAGTCTTCCTAGTGTGAAAGATCCACAATCTATGCCATTAGATTCAACAGAGAAATAAAATTAAGAAAATGATTAAATCCATTAACTAACAAAATATTAGTAGTAATGTACCTAGATAAACCAATAAATATGCATTGAACTATAAAACTTCAATTTTTATTAGGTTATATAAAACTCAACAACAAGTTACTTCAAGATAATTTATAGAAATTGTGAAGTTATAATGTGATAATCCACAAGCCTGAGCTAATATCATATAAACCAAAGGCATGCAAACTAGTTCACTTTCTATAAAATTTCACACTACAAAATCAGAGTTTTAAATAAAACAAGATACAAGTATGAAGTCTATTCAAAACCATGAGAATATGCATAATAGAACAAATACTAAATTTGAATATGCATTGATTCTGAATTTTTCAGTGTTTCTACCAAACGAACCAGCTCGTGAAAAGAAAATGAAAATATGAATAATAGAATACTTACAACAACCTCTGATTTCTGCCTCTGATGGTATCCTCTGATTTTTGTCTCTGATGGTATCCTTTGATTTATGCTTCTGATAGTATCCTCTGATTTCTGTCTCTGATGGTATCCTCTAATTTCTGCCTCTGATTGTATCCTCTGATGTACTGCATCTACCAAATGAAATGCTACTTAAAGAATCATTTCCTTCCCAAGTACCCCAGAGTCCCAGACCATTGATTAGAAGCACCAAATATTTCAACATGTTTCTACTAAAACAATTGCACGTGACTAGAATGTGTATATGCTAATCTAGTAATTGTTTTTTGGTTCTTGCGTAGGCGTCATCCAACTCCAACCAGAGAGATGCTTGAACCCTTGCTACGTGTTGATGCTGCAGTTGTCCTGAACTTGGATGTTTCATCGTCAAAAGCATTGGCTGATTCTCTTGACCACGCTGTGGTAAATATTTTATTTGTATTTTCCTTTTTTGCATCAGTCTTGTTTTCTGTTGACAATATATTATATATGGTTCATGAATAATAATTTTCTGTAATGATGTTATGATTTTGCCATAGAATCTTCGATGATATACTTTTTATGGCCCACACGTTGCTAGCTGAAGCATTTACGTTTTAGGATATTATTTCGTTTCAAATATTTCTCCCTCATGTAGAGCTGCATACTCTCATTTATGTCCGGAAGAGGTGCGTGGCAGCTTTTCTACCCTGTATTGTTATCTTGTCTCTTTGCACTTTGAAGCTGGAGTTCATATCCTTGGTCTAAGGATTTCTGCCTCTGATGGTATCCTCTGATTTTTGCCTCTGATGGTATCATTTGATTTCTGCCTTTGATGGTATCCTCCGATTCCATTTCTGCCTTTGAAGTTGGAGTTTGTATCCTTGGTCTAAGGATTTCTATTTTAATGATGAGATATGTATCAATAATCTATATATATGTATTAAAGTGGCATTTATAGATTACTGCTACTATTGGATGGATGTTATTCATTTGCAAGCACGTGAAGATAGATGATTTTAATTTGGCATAAATATGCACTTACCTACTATTTTAGTTAGCATATATGGTTGGCTATGTTTGGCTTATTATACTTGCATAATATGCATGCTTGAATTGTAACTGGTGTACTGCTTTTTTGGCACATGTTATATTTGGATGTTATTTATTAGGGTTTCTTTTCTACATAGAATCTGCTTGTCTTGACTTAAGTAAGAAGTTATGAAATCACGTGGTTTAGAGCATATCTTAATAGCACAAATAATATCCATCCTCTATGGGGTGTAACTTTATTTTCTTCATCAATCAGGCTTCATTAGTTTTTCTGCACTTTTCTGTTGGTCTCCTTTATCTTCCCATTTTATGCCATTTTAATATCTCTATGTAGTTCTTCTTTAATGAGTTTCTATCAGATATTGCCGATGTGACAAATTTTGTGTTTCCTGGCACTCCACTTGATAGTCAGGCTTCTCAAAGGGGTACATCCGTCTACCTTGTTGAATAAGATCCATTGTTGCTAGATTACTCCTTTCTCTCTGGTATGCACCATCAAGCTCATCTACAAACTTGCAACTGCCTCAAGGATGGTTTTGCCACATCCATGTTTGTTGAACATACTAAAAATTGGATTCCCCACTGCTACTGCACTGTGCCTCTGTTACTACCTCCACCATTTCTGCTGTGTTGCCTATTTTTATTTCTGTTATGAACTTCTGTATTGCTGTTACCAGCTTCAACATCTGGACTTCGTTATCATCTCTATTACTATTATTGCGATCATGTGATATCACATTGACAGAGCCATAATGTCAAAATGTCCCTTTTTTCCCTCTTTAATATGGATTTTTACTTTTAACTGAATCAGGAGAATATTATTCATTAAATAAACTGTTGAGAAGGCATTACACACCTAATATAATACAATAGCAGAAAGATAACAACACTAGAATTTACCGTTTACACAAATTTCTGTTTGTAATGCAGTCAAACACTTTACAACCAGTAAGAACACTAACATAAGGAATATAACAGCTCTAAGTTCAGACATAATATACTCCTTTGTGCAAAAAACTAGTCCCATAACTTAGTGTAGATAAGTTCTTGGCCAAGTTGGGCAAATGGCCTAAATAAGCTAGTCTCATAATACAGAGGCCATCACACAATGCGCTATTCTGTTATCACAGTTTTGGAGCCGACGACTATTCGGGATCGACAACTTAGTCAAAAATTACCATTTTGGTTATGCACTGTTTTTTTTGTAAAAAAATGTATGTACTAAATTATCAAAAAAGACCGGTACATTTCCTGTTAACGTTTATCATCCATATTTTTATTTATCTCAAGAGGCTGTACATGTTATATCAAGTGGATTCCTGTTCGTTTTTAGTTGATCAGTTAATAGTAATAGTACTGCCTTGGTCCCCAGGTATCATCCCTAAGGTGTTGGGGTCTCTTCTATAGTGCATATATGCATTTATTATTTGTATTCTTTGAATTTCACCATTTCTTCTTCGTGTCTTCAATAATATGATCAAAATGTTGATATGTTAATGCTGAGTTTAAATATTCCAAAAAGATGTCAACTTAAGCAATCAGTATTTCGGCAGACTCTATTTTCTTCAAAGAATTGCATTTATACTATTTATGTATGTTCAGGAAATGACATCTGAAGCAGACATTATTTCCACCTGATACACAAAAAGTGTCATAAAATCTGCTGAAGTGCAAGCAAGGATGGATGATAGGTGTGCTTTTATTTCTCCGTTGTGATGATTTGAATTAACCTGTCTTTAATTTAGCACTAATATCTATTAGCTAAAATTAGGATCGAAGTTAAAAGGTAAATACTAAAGCTAATCTTTTATAATGTGATTGCGTTTTGCCCTACTTTCTGCATTGGAGTGATTTTTGCAAAATAAACAGTATAATACTCATGCGCCGTTTCAGATTTTACACACATATTGCACTGATTTGGTGAGAATTGAAAAATAATTAATGCTTGTATTTTTTGTGGACAAGAGAATTAGTAGAATATTAATGTTTTTTTTTATTGGAATAATTAATAATTAAGTAATACATTTATAGACATGATTTTATGGTAGAATTTTTTATTAAAATTACAAAATACTCAGTTGCTTGGTAGTGTTATTTTACTTCATTTGAAATCCAAATGCACAACTTCACCCCTTTTTTTATTTCATTTCCATGTTGAAGTTATCAACCATTTCGTTTCTGTTCAAGACCATCCAGCAGCGAAAATCAGAGGATAACCACCGTTCTTCTTCATCATCGTTTTCGTCTTCTTTTTTATTTTTTCTTGAAAATTAGTTTTCTCACATTCTTTTTTTCTTCTTCAAGTTTTTACTGTATTTTTGTGTTGGTTTGTTTGATACATATCTGATCTGAGGGTTGATGATGTTTATTTATTTTTTATTTGGATCTTTTACTAGTTTCTTCTTCATCGTCGTTTTTTATTTATTTGGATCTGATATGAAACTTACCTGTAAACCCGTCACCCGCGAAACCCGTCTTACCCGTATGCAAAAATGGGCGGAAGTGGACCTACCTCCGTTTACAGAAATTATAGTGCACTGCATTTTGGTTTGCAATTGTCCGTTTAGGGAAATTATAGTGTAGTGCAACAGAGTGCATTTTGGTTGCAAATTCTCAGTTTACGAAAATGACAATGCATTGCAGCAGAGTAGTGCATTTTGATTTCTTTTCAAATTGCAGCTCCAAATTAATGCACCTTCAAATCCAAATTGTCATCTTCTTTTGTTTCTGTTTCTTCTTGGTTTCAGAAAAATGTCTTTTCTTCTTCTTTCAATTGCCATCTTTGACACTTCTAGAGACTTTGATGATATAGCAACATGGATTGTTGCATCTGTTTGCATTGTTTTCATCTTGATTTCCATTACTCTGGAAAAAAGTCTTCCCACAGTTAGAATGATAATTTGAAACTTGTTATTTTTTTATTTTGTTTTTTATTTTAATTGTTATATTTTTTCAAATTTAATTTGTTTCAATGATAATTCTATTTGATCATTGTACTTGTTGGTAGTTCATTGTACTTGTCTTTTATTTTGTTTGGTTGAAATTGTGTCATAAATAAGTGAAATCTTATATTTTTTTTTTTGAAATTGAGTGATTGTTTTGCTTATTGAGTTCTTTGAAATTCTTGCATGATTCATGGTGAGTCTTTTTTTTTTTTTTTCTGTCACTGGCTGAGAGACAATCAGAAGAAGTTTTTGCTTGAAGCTTTGGCAAGTGAGGTAGGAGAACCAAGGGATTGACTATTGCCTATGTTGCCAAAATAAAGGCTATAGTGGTGCTATAGGATAATAAAATTTGAACAAATTACTATTGTTTTGTGATATGCTATTTAGTACAAAGTGTTGTCTAACAAACAACAACTGTAGCACTCTACTGTAATGCAATTTGAACTAGCCTCTATTTTTCGTATTTGCGATAGACAACATCGACTCTTCCTGTTTTTTCAATATTATTATCAACATAATTCCTGCAATTTCATAGCTTTAAAAATGTTGTGCCCCTTTAAGATAAACGATTTACCATTTTTTTTTTCCGATTTTTCCAATTTCAGAGTTGCTTCTTCGGACAATTTTATAGGTCTGTGGATAAGGTTGAGTACCTGACTCTTCGCAAAGGATTTATCACCGTGAGTCATACTCCATAAGACGCCTTTTAAAATGCTGGGATTCATCTTCCTTTCTTGACAATGCATCATGTGTAGGTCCACCTTTCACCGAAAAGTAAATTCAACTTCCAAAAATATATCAAGAGAGCATTGGAGGATGACAAGGTAGTTATGGGAGTCAGGTAACATTTTTACACTGCACATTTAAAGCATTATTTATAATTATGTATGGTGTTTTTGGTGATAACTGGTTGGTTTGAAATATATGCTTATTATGTGTACTGTGTTATTGACAGTCCTATTCTCCGGGCTTCATTTGTTCTTCTCATCCTCCTAAATGTTAATGGTAAGCAAATTGAATACTACTGAACTTACTTTTCTGCAGTTGAATACTAAATTGGTTAATCCTATTTATTTGTCAGGAAGGTATACTATGTTTTGGACATCTATGATTCCTCTTGTTGTAAGTATTATGTTCTCTGTATGAAATTTGGTGATCGGTTGAGATCATGGTTATTAAATCGATATTTAAACTGCAAATTGGAATACTTGTTTTTGAAATCATGAATTGAATCTTATTACGGGTAGTCACATACACTAGCAATTATATTTTTTAAATAAAAAAGTGTCATAAGAAACCTATAAGCTAATACATCACCTACTAATATCAAAATAATTCAAGTAAAATGAAATAACAAAAAAAAGTGGATGGTCCGTACTAAGTTTAGATAGTGATTCATTATAATGAATTGTTATTCATCAATAACGAATTGGAATTCAAGATGAAATTTGTGTCCAATATAAATACTCTCTAGAGATTCATATGGATTGAGTTCAAATTTTTTTGTAATCGAGATACGACTCGCATGTATCGCAAGATATTGATAACCATGGTTGAGAATACCACTACATTAATAATTTAATTTGTTGTAGATGATTTTGGCTATTGGAACAAAACTTCAAGCCATATTGGAAAAAATGGCTATAGAAATCACAAGAAGACATTTTGTTGTTCAAGGAGGAATTCCTATTGCTCAAGACTCGGACAAATATTTTTGGTTTGGTCGGCCTCAGTTACTTCTTCCTCTTATCCATTTTGTCTTGTTTCGAGTAAACAATTAGTTAAATACAGTGTAAAGAAGATAAATCTTTTGGTGAGCTTACAATTTTTTTAATTCATCTATTATATATATTTAAAACAGACTCCCCATGCCACATCATCATATTTTGCCACATCATCATATTTTGCCACATCAACATATTTCATCCACATCAGCCAAAAAGCTGATGTGTACCTCATGAGAGTACCCCTCATCTTTTAACAACTTCTCATCTTTCTTCCACAATTTCTTTAATACCTCCAAAATCTATTTGATAATATTATTTTATAATAAATTTATAAATTATAAAATTATTTTACAATTATTTATAATAAATTTATAAATTATTTTACAATTTGATAATAATTTATAATTTATATTATTATCAAATTATTTTATAAGTTATTTTATAATAAAGTTATAAATTATTTTATAGTATTATTAGTCATTTACCAGTTGTAATTACTTATAAAACTTATATAATTATTTTACAATTATTTATAATAACTTTATAATTTATAAATTATTTTACAATTTGATAATAATTTATAATTTATATTATTGTCAAATTATTTTATAAGTTATTTTATAATAAATTTGTAAATTATTTTATAGTATTATTAGTCATTTACCAGTTGTAATAATTTATATTATTAATCATTAAATTCAATGAAAAAAAACCACATAATCACTCATAAATATCGACATAAATGCTATTTATCTAATCCTCCTTACAATTATATTATTCCAATGATTTTATACCTTTCTAATTCAATTACTCATTAATGTTAATCCATTTAAAATTACTTTCAATTTATGTCAATCCATTTTTTTTAGTAAGATTTTATAAAATCAAAATATATATTTTATTTGACATAAAAGACACAAATTTATTAAAAATAATCATAAAATACGAATATATAAAAAGTTATTAAAAAAGTTACTTCCAATTATTAAAATACACAAATTTATTTAAAATTATAATATATATGAATATATTAAAAAATATAATGAACCAACGTTTACT
>NC_021166.2:18473490-18485956 GCF_000331145.2 Cicer arietinum
TTTTTTTAAAATAAAAAATATTAAATAGTAAATTATATTTTTAAATTTTTACATCTTATTGTTGGGTTTGTATTTTACATTTTATTTTATTAAATAAATACAAGTACCATTATATGTTGAAAAATAAATTGACAATCAAAGTACAATGAGTCAAACAATTATCCTATATAATAAGTTACCATACGAATTTTACAACATATTTTAAAAATTAAATCAAATGATTGTGATAAACATGATTTTCCCTCATTTTAATTTTCCTAATCATATTCAATTATTACGAATCAATAAAGTAATATTATAAGATAACTATATTTATAATACATAAAGTATTACTTATAAAATTATAAAATTATTTTACAATTATTTATAATAAATTTAGAATTTATAAATTACTTTACAATTTGATAATAATTTATAATTTATGTTATTATCAAATTATTTTATAAGTTATTTTATAATAAATTTATAAATTATTTTATAATATTATTAGTCATTTACCAATGGTAATAATTTATATTTTTAGTCATTAAATTCAATTGAAAAAACACCTAATCACTCATAATGGACATAAATACTTATTATCTAATCCTCGTTTCACGAACAATTATATTATTCCAGAGTAATGATTTTGTACATTAAAAATTCAATTACTGATTAAAGTCAATTTATTTATAGTTACTTTCAATTTATATCAATTCATTTTTGTAGTAACATTTTATAAAGTAAAAATATATATTCTATTTGATAGAAAATACCCAAATTCATTACAAATAATCATAAAATACGAATCTATAAAAAATTATTAAAAAAATAATTTCCAATTATTAAAATCTATTATCTATTATATATATTTAAAATAGACTTCTGATGCCACACCAACTTATTTTTTTTTTTACAAACTCTTGATGAAATATATTCAATAATTTTTTTTATAACAACTTCTCATGCTCGCAATTAAAACATCATACTAATAAAACAAATAAATTTAGCTACGCTACAATATAATTCAACATTAATATTTTTTACATCTTATTTTTGGGTTTGTATTTTACATTTTATTTCATCAAATAACTACAAGTATCATTATATGTTGAAAAATAAATTGACAATCAAAGTACAATGAGTCAAACAATTATCCTATATAATAAGTTATCGTACGAATTTTACAACATATTTTAAAAATTAAATTAAATGATTGTGATAAATATGATTTTCCTTCATTTTAATTTTCCTAATCATATTCAATTATTACAAATCAATAAAGTAATATTATAAGATAACTATATTTATAATACATAAAATATTACTTATAAAACTTATAAAATTAATTAATTAATATCCGCGCAGCGAGCGAGCCATAATCTAGTTTTATATTATTTAAGATATTTTGATGGATGTGGAATTAAACAAGTAGGAAACGTTTTCTAGTTCAATCAAGTGGTGTCAAATAGCAGCACTATAGCGTAGTGGAATTTGAATGAGTAATTAATGCTTATAACTTACTGATACTCTTTTGTTGCAGAATGCCTTTCAAGTAACATATTTCTTGTGGATGTGGGTAAGAACCATCTTTTCACCTTAAATATTGTTTTTTTTTTTGTCTATGTAGATTATGGTTAATGGCTAACAATGAATGATGATTTCTTAATTTGTAGTACTCTTTTGGGCTGAACAGTTGTTTGATTTTGTTTTTCAAACTTTCAATAATCTTAGAAATTTTAGAGTAAGTTTGATATGAAATTCTTATTTGCAATAAAATGAATTTCATCCTTACAATTCTTTTTAGTATGATCGAAGTATTACCACCATAAACTAATATTTGATGAACTTATGTGGTTTTGAAGGGTTGGGGTGTTGTGCCTCTGCAGCTACATCACTCTTCCACTATATGCTCTTGTTACTCAGGTACATGATGATCAAAATCATTCTTTGATTAAGCTTTTTGTGCGACATCGATATGTGTCTTTCTCGATGCCACTAAGAATGTGTTGGAAAGCTACCTTAGATAGCCTCTTAGTGTGTTAGTCTTGCATCGCCTAGAAATATAGTCTCAGAACCGATTGTTATAATGCTTTGTTAGTCCTCACCTTATACATTGTTTTGTACGATTGAGTTAGATCATAAGTTCAAGTTTTAAGATGGTATCCAAGCTTATCATTTGTCACTTGTTGAGTCAATGACATTGTCCACACTCCACGCTATATGATATATCCTTGTTAGTTTTTTTTGAAGTTATTTTAGTTGTATTATGAATTTATGATGATATGCCATATATTACATGTTTTGAATTTGATGATACTATCATAGTTTAACATCATTTATACTTGCAAGTTACTAAGATTTCAAGATGGACTAATTGACTACATTTTGTAGACTCAACAATGAAAAAATTAATATTTGATGAGCAAAAATCAAAGACATTAAAAAAATGGCACACTACTGCAAAGAAGATGCGTCAACTAAAATTGGGAAAGTTGAGTGTGCGAACCTTATACAGAAGTACCACCGATTCAATTGTTCACTCTACAACTCGTACACTACTATCAAACTTGCCAGTAAGATTGGATGTTGTTGAAGAAGATACAATAGAAACTATAGTCGAATAAGATCCATTGTTGCTCGATTACTCCCATCTCTCTGGTATGCACCATCAAGCTCATCTACAAACTTGCAACTGCCTCAAGGATGGTTTTGCCGCATCCATGTTTGTTGAACATACTAAAAATTGGATTCCCCACTGCTATTGCACTGTGCCTCTGTTACTACCTCCACCATTTCTGCTATGTTGCCTCTTTTTATTTCTGTTATGAACTTCTGTATTGCTGTTCCCAGCTTCAACATCTTGACTTCGTTATCATCTCTATTACTATTATTGCGATCATGTGATATCACATTGACAGAGCCATAATGTCAAAGTATCCCCTTTTTTTCCTCTTTAATATGGATTTTTACTTTTAACTGAATCAGAAGAATATTATTCATTAAATAAACTGTTGAGCAGGCATTAAACCCCTAATATAATACAATCCACAAGATAATGTACCTGTAAAGCAATAGCAGAAAGATAACAACACTAGAATTTACCATTTACACAAATTTCTGTTTGTAATGCAGTCGATCACTTACAACCAGTAAGAACACTAACTTAAGGAATATAACAGCTCTAACTTCAGACTGAATATACTCCTTTGTGCCAAAAACTAGTCCCATAACATAGTGTAGATAAGTTCTATGCCAAGTTGGGCAAATGACCTAAATAAGCTAGTCTCATAATACAGAGGCCATCACACAATGCGCTGTTCCGTTATCACAGTTTTGGAGCAAACCGCTATTCGGGATCAACAACCTAGTCTAGAATTACCATTTCAGGATCTATTAGCTATAATTAGGATAGAAGATAAAAGGTAAATACTAAAGCTAATCTTCTATACTGTGATTGTGTTTTGCCCTACTTTCTGCATTGGCTTGAGTGATTTTTGCAAAATAAACAGAAGGGTTTTGTTCCGTCTGCTCGAGCTTGAAGAACTCCAAACGGACCGCCGTATTCAGGTCCAATACGCTGTTGTATCCCTGCATATATTTCTCTTTCTAACCATACAATTGTTAGGACACTTATTGTGATTCCCAATACAAGAATTTGCAAATTGATAAAACCTGGTGGACGAATTTTCCATCTCCAAGGAAAACCATTCTGATCTCCTAATAGAAAAATTCCTAATTCTCCCTTGGGGAGATACTTGGTCTTATACTCATCTATAAAAAGTTAAATATTTAGATACTTGGTCTCGTACTCATGAAACAATGCTATACATTTGCATGATGGTTTTACATGCATGTTCATCATCATATTTTCATTCATGCATGTCATGCTTTTTTCTCTAATAATCAGCAAAAAATAAAAAATTAGAAATGATGTTGCAATGGTATGTGTTCTTGGAATGATATTTATTTAAAAAAAAGTTGAATTAATCACTCCTCTTTGAAAAATAAAATTTGTCAAATCATGAATGAATTCAAAATCAATTGAGAGACTCTTGAGAAACACTTCATAGTCTTTCTTGACAAAAAAAAACATCTTAATAAACAAAGGAATGTGTATTATGACTTTTCTCGAACAAAAGCCCGTGCTGAAAGACTGGGCTCATCATGTTCATGACTACAGTTCAAACTGATAGTTGATTTATGCTTTCTTGATCAACTTATGTGCTAAAATGACCGTTTCTTTTGTTGTCCCCAGGGGTAGACATCTTGTTGACAATGACTAATTTTATCTTCCAATCTGTTACTTTGTTATGCAATTTTAGTTTGATATAGTAGTTTGGTTATTGTATCTTGTTTTTCTTTGAACAGTCGATTGATGGATCCAGTAACTACTGACTTGAGAAATATTGATAGTTAAGCCAGGTATGGATACAGGTTTATTGTTTTTAAGTCAAATCAATAGAATGGTTGTATACTATTTGTACGCGCTCTATAATAAAATTGTCTGAAAAAGTATATATTTGTTCGTGATCTATCCGAAAATGAGATTAACGCTTATTTTGAGCCCCTAAACTTTTGTGGGTTTAGGTGGTCTAATGGCTCACTTTTACAAAAAAAAAAATGATATTTTAGGGAGAAAAAAGAAATTCGATTTTTTTTCGAAAATCAATTTTTGTTATTCGAGGAAAAAAAATTGATTTTAAAAAAAAAATTAGATTTTCTTGAGAAAAATAAATATTAAAAAAATTTCTCAATTAACAAAACTTTAGGCCTATGAGCCTCCTTCCTTAAACCCACTAAAATAATAGGTCGGGTCTTTGAAAAATAGATTTCAATAAGAAGTCTAATATTAAAGGTTTAGTATGAGATTTTAAAAATAGAGTTTGAGACTTTGAAACTTTATTGATAGTTCTATCTTACCCAACTGACAATTGTATATCTTTCCAAAACTGAAGGATATCCACTGTAGATAATTTTTTCTTTAAAATATTTTAATACTTTATTAATAGCATGTCAATCTTCTTTACTTGGATTGCTTGTATACCGACTTAACCTTCCAACAACATATGCTATATCATGTCTAATACAAGTCATGACTTACATCAAGTATCCGATTAACTTTTATATTCTTGATAATGTTGATCAACTATCACCAAATCATGGCCCTTTTGTCATTTAATCTTTTCCCATTGTATCACATACAATTAATAAGCATCTCAATTGTCACATACACAAACTTTTATGCAACAAAGGTGAAGTTGTTCATGCCACTAATTCTAAGTCACACAACTTTGTATCTACCTCTAACTCTAGTTGTTCAAGCATCACATCATCTGATTCCAACAAACAAGTCAATGACTATGAAGAATAAAATTCAATGATTTTGATGGAAAATAGACAACAACTTTGATGAAAAGTCAAAAGCTCTAATAGATTGAAAAACATATGGAATTGGAGTTAGTCGTATCCTTGCTTCTGAAGGTCCAAAATTAAGTCCAAATTTTGTTCCCTCCCAAATCCAATCAAGCGTAGGAAGAAAGATTTAAGGTGAATTATTTTTAAACGCAAGACAATATTTGCCCAAAATCATTCTAGAAAATGTGCCTGGACCAAATTTGCGAAGGATTTAGCTCACAGCGGTTATATTCCAAATGTATGAATCAAAATTATTTTTGGTGGAAATCTTTGTTGACTAAGCTACAAATCAAATACGATTTATAAAATCTTTGTTGACCAAACAACAAATCAAAACGATTTATAAAATCTTCGGAATTGATGTACCTAATTCACTCTATAAATAGTAGATCAAGACTAAAGAAAAAACACAAGAACAACAAACTCAACTATTCAAAAAACCTTTGAAAGCTCAAATTTCTTAAGCATTCACAATTCAAAAGTTTAAATTCTAGAAAAATAGTTATTCAAAATAAAATATTCTAAGTGCTTTAATGTTGAAAAATTATTGTATCAAATCTTCTTAGTATAATTTTAAAGTGAATATCTTAACCTAAAAAATAGTCTTTTTAAAATTATTTATATACTTAGTAAAAAAATTAAAACCTTATTGACCTCACCTTTTAAACACTCTTAGAGCCTCTGCTATAATGACAAGAAGTTTATCTCAAGGTGATTATTGTTTATAAAATACATTAAAAACTGTCTTTTTTTTTTACAAGTACATTAAAAAATGTCTTAGACATTTGATGAAATAATTATTTTTTTACACTGTCAAAGTAATAATCTTAATGTGTGGTCCAATGCGCTTAATAGTACAAATTTTAGTCCTGTCTTGGATAGTTCATATTTTTTATTGTATGTAGTTCATATATTTGTTGACTGATCAGTCCCTCTCGATGCTTTTCCAGAAGACCCTACGTCACGTCGTAAAAAGATACCCAATTTTTTTTACAAATAAAATACAATTGATAAAATATTAGTTGTTGATCATACATGAGAAATAGTTCCCTCATAATTTTATTTATTTTCATAATTTTAATACACGATATCCGTATAAATATTTCTTGTATTAAGGTGAGGATAGTGCATTTCTAGCTCAAACATGACCTCCATCTTCCTGTGGCTGATATGTTCGACGCCTAAGCTGAGAATCAGCATTTGGTTGTTGCAGAAATATTCTTGTTGGATCATCAGAAATATCCTGGAAGGTGATTGCATTGATCATGAAGGTTCTGAACTTGTGATACATCTTGTACATCTTCAGTTCATCATCTATCTTTTTCCTTGAAATTTTAGTACCATCAGAATTTGTTGGAGTAGTGTAACCATCTTCCACTAAGTCCCAAAGTTAAGGATCTTGATCAAATAAGAAACTCCTCAGCATGTCCTTCCAGTACTCAAATCATTCACTATCAAACAAAGATGGCCTTTTGATGCTTCCTCCAACAGCTTCTTCACCAAATTCAGACATTGTCGAATCCTTGAATCTTTGTTCAAACACTATAAAGTGCTAATTTTTGAAACTGAACTCTTGATGCCAATTAAAGGTGCAAACACGAGAAGGGGGTTGAATTGTATTTGACTAGGTAGGAAGAAGAGAAGAAGTAACGTCAACAGAAGAAGGGAAGAAGCAATGTTAGAGGAACAAAGACATGTATTTTATTAGAGGCGGAAATACTTAAATTTTAATTACTATAACCACCAGAGACAACATGAAGAAAACAACCAAAGCAGAAACACTTAGAATTTTTAATAATGCTAGCTACCAGAGACAAAACGAAGAAAATCACCATAGACATAAACACTTAGAATTTTAAGAATGAGTAATCAAAGGCAGAATTGGATACAACCGTCATAGACAAAACACATTGGTAAGGATGGAAAACATTCAAGCACGTGTATTTACCTTCAGGGCATGATTTACACCTTTCACAAGAATTCTTTTCCAATAATTATGGGATTTCTTAAACAACTAACACAAAAATCAAAAACAAACAAACAAACCACATGCATGTCAATTCAAATGATTTTGGGTGCAGATTCAAAACTCCTATATATTAAAGATTTCATTTCTCTCACACATCTAAGTCCTTTTAACCCGTAAAATAGATGGTTGAGATTAAAAACTCAAATTTAAAAACACTTGTGTCTCTTTCTATTTTTTTTAGTTCTTCTAAACCATTTACCTTTTCATCTATTTGAATTTCAATTAACATTGTTTATAAATATATATTATATATTTATTTCATTTTCTAAGAAAAACAAGCACAAAAACCTTATCTCTAGAGTAAAACTTCTGGATTTGATAGAGATATAACTTGAAACTTTTAGGTGAAACAAAATCCATGATAGAGCATAAGCAATGAACCTCAAAAATCCAAAATATGAGAAAAATAAAGGAAAAAGAGAAATCAACTCTTGTATCATAACAAAAATAATTTCATAGGATAAATATTTGTTGTTAATTAAGTAGTTAAAATTAGTAGAATTTTGATATCTTCTAAATAAAATGAGAATAATTATAATTATTATAAAACTGTACACAGGACAAATAATTGTCACTAAAGAAGTAGTTAAAATTATAATTTTTTAAATATCAATAAAAAAAATGAGAACGATTATAAATAAAATAACTATAGTTATTTTCACACTTTATATACGAAACAAATGTTCGTTTTTAATCCATTACTTAAAATTATTATTTATTTATATCTTTTAAATAAAATTGAAAATAATTATAATTTATTATAAACGTCATGCACTGGACAATAATTTGTCAATAAAGAATTAGTAAAAATTAATTAATTTTTTTTAATATTATCGACATAAAAATGAAATCAATTATAATAGACCAGAGTCGTCTATGACATTAAAAAACATAAACAACACAAGATCTAACCAATTAAAACTTTAAAATAATTACGTAACACATGACAAATTGTTCTCGATAAGCTTCAACTATCATACTCACATCATACAAGTTCTTACTCAATTTTTTTTAAAATAATTGTAATCTTCAAGATAATTTTTCACTTATGAGATTAGACTATCATACACATGACAAGTTCTCACTAATAAAAAATCAAACTCACTATTATAAACGAGACTATTTTATCTATGCAATTATAATCATGATTTATATGTTTCACCTTAATTTAGATATATAACACACAAAGAAGAAAATAGTGCATTCATATTTTACAAGCCTTCATCTCCCATTGCTTCTTATTTTCTAAGCATATTCACAATTTATATAAGTAAATATATTATTATTTGAGTCACATTAAAAAAACACAATCAACCTTGGATCAATCTGATCACACCCAAGCATTTTACTAGTTTAATATAATAAATAAATTAGCTCTTCTTAACTTTTTTTTGTTTGTCAATATCTCTAGTCAAAACTATAGTATTAGTAAAATTAATTAAATTAAATCTAATAAATCAAGATTAGTTTTTCCCTAAATTGATTATTCTATATTGAGTAAAAAAAATAATATTCCACTAAATAAACTCTAAGCTCTTTCTGAATTTACTTGGTTGAATATTCTCGATCAATACTTTATTTTGATAAATATTTACACCATTAATTGAAAAATTTATTTAGCCAATACTTTGATTGACTAAATATTTAGTTAATACGTTATCTATTAAATATCTAAATTAATATATAAATTAAATTTTATGAATGTGAAAATTTTACTTTTATAATGTTTTACAATATAGATTTTATATTTAAAAGTTTTTAATTTTTAGTTTGCGTTAAAAAAATGTTTATTATTTTGTATACAATCTTTAGATAAAATTTGTTTTTACAATATAAAATATTTACATCCTTCAAATGTAAAATACAACATAAAAACAATGAAGACGTTTTTATTGTAGGTAACAAAGTGATAATAATACTATCTAAAACTCAAAGACACAATAGTAAAATTTTGAATTCAAATCCGATATATAATTACCTTAATTTTTTTTTATATTTGCATTCTTTTCTAAAATTCATCTATAAATATATTATTTTTTTAAACAATTATTTTAACTTTCATATAATTAAGATTATTCACTTTCAAAGAAAAGATTAATTGAAAGTGCAATGCCTTTATTTATCCAAAAATTTCTTTTGATATGTGTGTTGACATTACTATTCGCGCACAATGTGTGGGGAAAAGACCATGTGCGTATTACTAACAGATTGAAAAATAATATGGAGTTAAGTGTTCATTGCAAATCTAAGGATGATGATATTGGAATTAGTGTTCTTCATTTTAACTATAATGTTTAATAATAAACATATAATGATCAATAATTGATTCAAATTTTGAGAAATCAAGAGGCACATAATACTCGTTTTGAGTGAAGTTCATAAATCACTTTGGACTTAATCGATTACTTACGTATAAGTATGAAAGAAATTGTGGAAAACCAAACAATTATACAATATCTCATTGTTTATTTAACTACTATGTTCACCCCCAATAACAATAATAACAGCTCATAGTTATTCGACCACAATTTGATTAGCTCCTATGTTCACCCCATAACAATATTAAAAACTCATAGTTTATTCGACCGAAGTTTCTATTATATCTTCTTCAACATCGTCCACTCTTTCTAGCAAGTTCGATGTTGGAGAAAATTCAATACCAGAATAGTACTAACATTGGTCATTGTAGGATGAAATAGAGACGGAGTTGAGTGACTGGTGGCTTTGAAACGTAGTAGCGAAGGAGTTGTAGAGTGAACAATTTAGTTGGTTGTGCTTCTGTCCATGGCTCGAATACTCGACTTTCCTAATTTTAGCCTATAATTCTTCTTCGCAGTAGCGTGCCATTTTTTTATTGCCTTTAATATTTTCTCATCAAATATTGATTTTTTCATTGTTGAGCCCATCTGCAAAATGCAGTCAATTAGTCTATCTTGAAATCTTAGTAACTTGCAAGTATAAATGATGATAGTATCATGAAATTCAAAATATGTAATATATGACATATCATCAAAAATTCATAATGCAACTAAAATAACTTCAAAAAAAAAAAAAAATTAACGAGAATATGTCATAGATCATGGAGTGTGGACAATATCATTGACTCAACAACTAACAAATGAGAAGATTTGGTACCATCTTAAAACTTGAACTTATGATCTAACTTAATGGTACAAAGCAATGTATAAGGCGAGGGCTAACAAAACCTTATAATAATCGGTACTGATGCCATGTTTCTAGGCGATGCGGGACTAACACACTAGGACGCTATCTAATGTAAATTCCCAACACATCCTTGGTGGCATCGAAAAACACACATATCAGTGTCGCATAAAAAGCTTAATTAAAGAATGATTTTCACCGCAGAAAACAGGGTCACTCGTGTCTCTAACTTGTTAATGAAATCAAAACCAAATCCTTCACCTCAAGAAAATGGAAATGAAAACATATCATATTAGAAAAGTTGGTCTTACTATATAAAACAAGATTGAAATTTTCTTGCAAAAAATTGCAAGTTCTCTAACCAATGATATTTTATGTGTAAGTCAGACTCTTGAAGGATCCGCATGATAAATATAGAAACATTTGAAAATAAATGCGATTTACTTAAAATCTAAATAACTGGTAGTTTTCATAATCAAAGAAGAAAAACAGTTGAATACATCATTGGACAAGCATACCATTGGCTAACTTGTATCTATAAGACGATATCTCCGCCTCCCACGCCTTCCATCCTCGTATCTACATAAAAGGAACCCTCAATTAGCAACAAGTTGTTAACTCAATCTACGTTAAACTTGTATCGAAAACTGAGAGCAACAACTATTTTGAAACACTATTTTTTTCAAATGTGACAAATATTTTGGGATAGACGGAGTATAAATAAAAGAATACAAGAAGTTTGAACCACTAAATGAGACTATCACTTTTTTTAAGGCTCTAATAAATCCTTTAGACTAGATGTTTACGCATCATTGTAATTGGACTTTGTTTCATTCTTCCAAAGCAAGACAACAAAAAACTATACCAAATGTGTATCCTTAAAATGCATAGATAGTTCAAAATAACTTAGATAATGGATCGAAATTAAAAGAAAGGCACACAGATCTTTAGTCTCCCTAGAAACACCGTGTCCCTATAACAAACAACAGTTAGTTTTATAATTTCATAAATGAGGGCAAAGTTTGCAGAAAAGAGCAGTAAGGGTCAAAAGAAACCTTTTATAAATTTACCTCCTTGCATCGATAAGGCGTAGCATCCTCTAATAAATATCTATGTTCATACTTCTTGTGATCCTTCGTATGATATCTATATTAATATGGCAACAAAATCAGACATCTCTAATCTTTGCGTGCGTGCTATACTTTTGTTTACCCACAAAAAAAATCAATACTCATCATTATTATTATTATTAGCTAAATTGTGAACAAACTTAATTATAATGTTTAATAATAAACTTATAATGATCAATAATTGATTCAAATTTTGTGAAATCAATAATACTCGTTTTGAGTGAAGTTAATAAATCACTTTGGACTTAATCGATTACTTACTGATAAGTATGAAAAAAATTGCGGAAAACCAAACAATTATACAATATCTCATTGTTTATTTAACTACTATGTTCACCCCCATAACAATAATAACAGCTCATAGTTATTCGACCACAATTTAATTAGCTCCTATGTTCACCCCATAACAATATTAAAAACTCATAGTTTATTCGACCGAAGTTTCTATTATATCTTCTTCAACATTGTCCACTCTATCTAGCAAGTTTGATGTTGGAGAAAATTCAATATCAGAATAGTACTAACATTGGTCATTGTAGGATGAAACAGAGACGAAGTTAGGTGACTGGTGGTTTTGAAACGTAGTAGCTTAGGAGTTGTAGAGTGAACAATTGAGTCGGTGGTGCTTCTGTTCATGGCTCGAACACTCGACTTTCCTAATTTTAGCCTATAATTCTTCTTCGCAGTAGCGTGCCATTTTTTTATTGCCTTCGATGTTTGCTCATCAAATATTGATTTTTTCATTGTT
>NC_021166.2:18486595-18488395 GCF_000331145.2 Cicer arietinum
GCATAAAAAGCTTAATCAAAGAATGATTTTCACCGCAGAAAACATGGTCACTCGTGTCTCTAACTTGTTAATGAAATCAAAACCAAATCCTTCACCTCAAGAAAATGGAAATGAAAACATATCATATTAGAAAAGTTGGTCTTACTATATAAAACAAGATTGAAATTTTCTTGCAAAAAATTGCAAGTTGTCTAACCAATGATATTTTATGTGTAAGTCAGACTCTTGAAGGATCCGCATGATAAATATAGAAACATTTGAAAATAAATGCGATTTACTTAAAATCTAAATAACTGGTAGTTTTCATAATCAAAGAAGAAAAACAGTTGAATACATCATTGGACAAGCATACCATTGGCTAACTTGTATCTATAAGACGATATCTCCGCCTCCCACGCCTTCCATCCTCGTATCTACATAAAAGGAACCCTCAATTAGCAACAAGTTGTTAACTCAATCTACGTTAAACTTGTATCGAAAACTGAGAGCAACAACTATTTTGAAACACTATTTTTTTCAAATGTGACAAATATTTTGGGATAGACGGAGTATAAATAAAAGAATACAAGAAGTTTGAACCACTAAATGAGACTATCACTTTTTTTAAGGCTCTAATAAATCCTTTAGACTAGATGTTTACGCATCATTGTAATTGGACTTTGTTTCATTCTTCCAAAGCAAGACAACAAAAAACTATACCAAATGTGTATCCTTAAAATGCATAGATAGTTCAAAATAACTTAGGTAATGGATCGAAATTAAAAAAAAGGCACACAGATCTTTAGTCTCCCTAGAAACACCGTGTCCCTATAACAAACAACAGTTAGTTTTATAATTTCATAAATGAGGGCAAAGTTTGCAGAAAAAGAGCAGTAAGGGTCAAAAGAAACCTTTTATAAATTTACCTCCTTGCATCGATAAGGCGTAGCATCCTCTGATAAATATCTCTGTTCATACTTCTTGTGATCCTTCGTATGATATCTATATTAATATGGCAACAAAATCAGACATCTCTAATCTTTGCGTGCGTGCTATACTTTTGTTTACCCACAAAAAAAATCAATACTCATCATTATTATTATTATTAGCTAAATTGTGAACAAACTTAATTATAATGTTTAATAATAAACTTATAATGATCAATAATTGATTCAAATTTTGAGAAATCAAGAGGTACATAATACTCGTTTTGAGTGAAGTTCATAAATCACTTTGGACTTAATCGATTACTTACTGATAAGTATGAAAAAAATTGCGGAAAACCAAACAATTATACAATATCTCATTGTTTATTTAACTACTATGTTCACCCCCATAACAATAATAACAGCTCATAGTTATTCGACCACAATTTAATTAGCTCCTATGTTCACCCCATAACAATATTAAAAACTCATAGTTTATTCGACCAAAGTTTCTATTATATCTTCTTCAACATCGTCCACTCTATCTAGCAAGTTTGATGTTGGAGAAAATTCAATATCAGAATAGTACTAACATTGGTCATTGTAGGATGAAACAGAGACGGAGTTGAGTGACTGGTGGTTTTGAAACGTAGTAGCTTAGGAGTCGGAGTTGAGTGACTGGTGGTTTTGAAACGTAGTAGCTTAGGAGTTGTAGAGTGAACAATTGAGTCGGTGGTGCTTCTGTTCATGGCTCGAACACTCGACTTTCCTAATTTTAGCCTATAATTCTTCTTCGCAGTAGCGTGCCATTTTTTTATTGCCTTTGATGTTTGCTCATCAAATATTGATTTTTTCATTGTTCAGCCCATCTGCAAAATGCAGTCAATTAGTCTAT
>NC_021166.2:18490537-18492406 GCF_000331145.2 Cicer arietinum
CAAAAAGTTGCATGTTGTCTAACCAATGATATTTGATGTGTAAGTCAGACTCTTGAAGGACCCGCATGATAAATATAGAAACATTTGAAAATAAATGCGATTTACTTAAAATCTAAATAACTGGTAGTTTTCATAATCAAAGAAGAAAAACAATTGAATACATCATTGGACAAGCATACCATTGGCTAACTTGTATCTATAAGACGATATCTCCGCCTTCCATCCTCGTATCTACATAAAAGGAACCCTCAATTAGCAACAAGTTGTTAACTCAATCTACGTTAAACTTGTATCGAAAACTGAGAGCAACAACTATTTTGAGACACTGTTTTTTTCAAATGTGACAAATATTTTGGGATAGACGGAGTATAAATAAAAGAATACAAGAAGTTTGAACCACTAAATGACACTATCGCTTTTTTTTAAGGCTCTATTAAATCCTTTAGACTAGATGCTTACACATCACTGTAATTGGACTTTGTTTCATTCTTCCAAAGCAAGACAACAAAAAACTATACCAAATGTGTATCCTTAAAATGCATAGATAGTTCAAAATAACTTAGGTAATGGATCGAAATTAAAAGAAAGGCACATAGATCTTTAGTCTCCCTAGAAACATCGTGTCCCTATACAAACAACAGTTAGCTTTATAATTTCATAAATAAGGGCAAAGTTTGCAGATAAAGAGCAGTAAGGGTCAAAAGAAACCTTTTATAAATTTACCTCCTTGCATCGGTAAGGCGTAGCATCCTCTGATAAATATCTCTGTTCATACTTCTTGTGATCCTTTGTATGATATCTATATTAATATGGCAACAAAATCAGACATCTCTAATCTTTGCGTGCGTGCTATACTTTTGTTTACCCACAAAAAAAAAATCAATACTCAATATTATTGTTATTATTATTATTATTAGCAAAAGTGTGAACAAACTTAATTATAATGTTTAATAATGTACTTATAATGATCAATAATTGATTCTAATTTTGAGAAATCAAGAGGCACATAATACTCGTTTTGAGTGAAGTTCATAAATCACTTTGAACTTAATCGATTACTTACGGATAAGTATGAAAAAAATTGCGGAAAACCAAACAATTATACAATATCTCATTGTTTATTTAACTACTATGTTCACCCCCCATAACAATAATAACAGCACATAGTTATTCGACCACAATTTAATTAGCTCCTATGTTCACCCCATAACAATATTAAAAACTCATAGTTTATTCGACCGAAGTTTCTATTATATCTTCTTCAACATCGTCCACTCTTTCTAACAAGTTCGATGTTGGAGAAAATTCAATATCAGAATAGTACTAACATTGGTCATTGTAGGATGAAACAGAGACGGAGTTGAGGGACTGGTGGTTTTGAAACGTAGTAGCGTAGGAGTTGTAGAGTGAACAGTTGAGTCGGTGGGGCTTCTGTCCATGGCTCGAACACTCGACTTTCCTAATTTTAGCCTATAATTCTTCTTCGCAGTAGCGTGCCATTTTTTTATTGCCTTCGATGTTTGCTCATCAAATATTGATTTTTTCATTGTTGAGCCCATCTGCAAAATGCAGTCATTTAGTCTATCTTGAAATCTTAGTAACTTGCAAGTATAAATGATGATAGTATCATGAAATTCAAAATATGTAATATAGGACATATCATCATAAATTCGTAATGCAACTAAAATAACTTCAAAAAAAAATTAACGAGAATATGTCATATATCATGGAGTGTGGACAATATCATTGACTCAACAGCTAACAAATGATAAGATCTGGTACCATCTTAAAACTTGAACTTATGATCTAACTCAATCGTACAAAGCAATGTATAAGGCGAGGGCTAACAAAACCTTATAATAATCGGTA
>NC_021166.2:18495449-18498165 GCF_000331145.2 Cicer arietinum
ACTTAATCGATTACTTACGGATAAGTATGAAAAAAATTGCGGAAAACCAAACAATTATACAATATCTCATTGTTTATTTAACTACTATGTTCACCCCCCATAACAATAATAACAGCACATAGTTATTCGACCACAATTTAATTAGCTCCTATGTTCACCCCATAACAATATTAAAAACTCATAGTTTATTCGACCGAAGTTTCTATTATATCTTCTTCAACATCGGCCACTCTTTCTAACAAGTTCGATGTTGGAGAAAATTCAATATCAGAATAGTACTAACATTGGTCATTGTAGGATGAAACAGAGACGGAGTTGAGGGACTGGTGGTTTTGAAATGTATTAGCGTAGGAGTTGTAGAGTGAACAGTTGAGTCGGTGGGGCTTCTGTCCATGGCTCGAACACTCGACTTTCCTAATTTTAGCCTATAATTCTTCTTCGCAGTAGCGTGCCATTTTTTTATTCCCATTCATGTTTGCTTATCAAATATTGATTTTTTCATTGTTGAGCCCATCTGCAAAATGCAGTCATTTAGTCTATCTTGAAATCTTAGTAACTTGCAAGTATAAATGATGATAGTATCATGAAATTCAAAATATGTAATATAGGACATATCATCATAAATTCGTAATGCAACTAAAATAACTTCAAAAAAAAATTAACGAGAATATGTCATATATCATGGAGTGTGGACAATATCATTGACTCAACAGCTAACAAATGATAAGATCTGGTACCATCTTAAAACTTGAACTTATGATCTAACTCAATCGTACAAAGCAATGTATAAGGCGAGGGCTAACAAAACCTTATAATAATCGGTACTGAGGCCATGTTTCTAGGCGATGCGAGACTAACACATTAGGAGGCTATCTAAGGTAACTTTCCAACACATCCTTAGTGGCATCGAAAAACACACATACCAATGTCGCATAAAAAGCTTAATCAACGTGTCAAAATCTGTTTCTATTTGATATCCCTCAATATAGGGATTCGGTTGAATAGGAGTAATAATAGGCATTTAGTTATATATGAGTAGTAATAGGGATTTTGTTATATATGAGTACTAATAGGATTTGGTTGTTAAGTAATCTAGTATATATATATCTGATGTACTACCAATATAATTAATTCAAGAAATATTTTTACTCTAATTCTTGATATGGTATCAGAGCTCTCGATCTTTGAGAGTCTTGCTTCCACATAAATTTACCGCCTTCATTGCGGTTTTCTTTTTTTTTTCTGAAACTTTAGCCACCTTCATTGTGGCCCCTTTTGCTGCCTTCGTTGCAGCAATTTAAGATTTTTTTTTTGTTGTCTTCATTGCAGCAATTTAAGATTTTTTTTTGTTGCCTTCATTGCAGCAACTTAAGATCCCTTTTTTGCTGCATTCATTGTAGCAACTTAAGATCCCTTTTTTGCTGCCTTCATTGCAGCAACTTAACATCTGTTTAACAAAGTCTGTTTGTTGCCTTCTTGCTGTTTTTTGTTCTTCATTCATGGCGGGAGAAGGAGTAGTGATTCATAAAGAAACCGAGAATGAAACAGGAAATAAAAAATTTCAAGCCGAATTGCAAAACCTCTCATCCATTCACAAGTTGAATGGAAAGAACTATTTGAAGTGGTCTCAAATTGTGCGCACTTTTTTGAAAGGTAAAGGGATGGCAGAACACTTAACTAATGAACCCCCCAAAGAAACAGATCCCAAATTTAAGAGGTGGGATAAAGAGGATTCTATAATCATGGCATGGTTATGGGATGCAATGACCTCAGAAATCAGTGACACTTGCATGTTTCTCAGCACTGCGAAGAAGATTTGGAAGGCATTAGAAGAGACTTATTCAAAAGCTAAAGATGCTGCCCAAATATACGATGTGAAGGTGAAAACTGTGGCTGCTAAACAGGGAAACAAGACTGTTACTGAGTATGCAAATCATCTCAAAGCTTTGTGGATGGAAATGAATCATTACAGAGCTATAAAAGTCAAGTGTCCAGCAGATGCAGCATTACTCAAGGAGTATATTGAACAGGATAGAGTCTATGATTTCTTGGTGGGACTCAACTCTGATTTTGATCAAGTTAGAGTGCAAATCCTTGGTAAGGAGAAAGTGCCAGGAATTAATGAAGTAGTGGCTATAGTAAGAAGTGAAGAAAGTAGAAGGGGACTAATGCTGACAGTCCCACCTGTAGAAAGCTCAGCAATGATGGTTGACCAAAAGAAAGGAGGAGGAGCCTATGTGGAGAAGAAAGGTGAAGGAGTGTGGTGTACCTATTGCAACAAGCCTCGCCACACTCGTGAAAAATGCTGGAAATTGAACGGGAGACCACTTAATAGAGAGTGGGGCTCTCAAAACCGAGACAAGGAGTGGGGAAAAAAGGAAGGTCAAGCACACATAGCTACAGGTACTAGTGAAGAAAGTCGAGAAGGTATCACACAACTAAACCAAGATGAGGTAGAAAAGTTGAGATCTTTACTCACTAGTTTGGAGAAACCCACAGGTACTTGCTCTTTGGCAAATTCAGGTACGTTTCCATTTTCTTTTGGACTTAATGCTTCAAATATACCCTTTAACCAATATTGGGTACTGGACTCTGGAGCTACAGATCACATGACACCCTTACCCACACATTTCTCTACTTATTCACCTTGCCCTAGCAACAAGAAAATATCAATAGCAAATGGTACCCTTATAACTGCAGCAGGTCAAGGAGATGT
>NC_021166.2:18498953-18541428 GCF_000331145.2 Cicer arietinum
GTCTCTTCTACTTCCTGAATTAACTCTTGAACCAGAAATTGAGATTGAAATTGATTCTGAGAAAGATGGTAATGAAGGCGCTAATGTTAGATATGGGAAGAATCTAGTATATACAAGAAGAACAAAGGCCATTCCTGAATCTATTCACATTCAAGAGTCCAATCCGACTTTACACAAGGTAACGCCTCTTGATGCTTCAAATTCTAGTGATCCAATTTATGAATCTTCCCATGCACTAGAATCAGAATCCGACACACCACCAACTTATGATGACCTCCATATCCCAATTGCCCTTAGGAAGAATACTAGGACATGTACCAACAAGCCACTCTACCCTCTATCCAACTACTTATGCTTCGAACAATTCTCACCTACCCATAAAGCCTTCCTCACAAGCTTGAACACTACCACTTTACCTACCTCTCTATCTGAAGCATTGTCTGACATGAAATGGAAACAAGCCATGAACTTGGAAATGGAAGCATTGGACAAGAACGGTACTTGGGATTTTGTCCCTCTACCAAATGGAAAGATTGTCCTTCTACCAAATGGAAAGAAACCTGTAGGATGCAAGTGGGTATACACTATAAAGTACAAGGCTGATGGGTCTATTGAGAGGTATAAGGCAAGGTTGGTAGCTAAAGGATTTACTCAAACATATGGAGCGGATTACTTGAAAACATTTGCTCCGGTTGCAAAAATGAACACCGTCCGAGTAATATTATCTCTAGCAGCTAATTACAATTGGAACTTGCACCAATTTGATGTAAAAAATGCATTCCTCCATGGAGATCTAGAAGAAGAGATTTATATGGACTTACCCCCTGGATATAGTGAGCATATTGCTGCCAACACCGTTTGTAAGCTAAAGAAGGCTCTATATGGGCTTAAACAATCACCACGAGCGTGGTTTGGGAGGTTTGCTAGAGTCATGGTGGGTCTAGGCTTCAAACAAAGCCAAGGAGATCATACCCTCTTTCTCAAACACTCTGAGTCAGGGGGAGTAATAGTGTTATTGGTATATGTGTACGACATTATAGTGACCGGTGATGATGAAAAGGAGCAACAATTGTTAGGACAACACCTAGCCAAAGAATTTGAGATTAAAACCTTGGGAAAATTGAAGTATTTCTTGGGAATTGAAGTGGCTCACTCTATGAAAGGGATTTTTATATCCCAACAAAAATATATTACAGATCTTCTGCAGGAAACAGGCAAGACAGCATGCAAGCCAGCTAGTACACCAATCGATCCAAATTTACATTTGGGAAATGCAGAAGAAGACATTGCAGTTGACAAGGAAATGTACCAAAGATTAGTTGGAAGACTCATATATCTGTCACATACTAGACCTGATATTGCATTTGATGTAAGCCTAGTTAGTCAATTCATGCATCAACCAAAGGAGGTACACTTGCAAGCTGCACTCAGAATCGTGCAATATTTGAAAGGGACCCCAGGAAGAGGAATTTTGTTCAAACGAAATGGAAATGAGAGTCTTGAACATATACTGATGCTGACTATGCAGGGTCAATTATAGATAAGAGATCAACCACAGGATATTGCACTTTTCTATGTGGGAATCTTGTGACTTGGAAGAGTAAGAAACAAAGTGTGGTATCCAGATCCAGTGCTGAAGCAGAATTTAGGGCAATGGCACAAGGAATATGAGGATTACTGTGGTTGAAGATCATTTTGGAGGACCTGAAGATAAAGTGGGATAAACCAATGAAACTCTATTGTGATAATAAATCTGCTATTAGCATAGCACATAATCCAGTGCAACATGATAGAACCAAGCATATTGAAGTCGATAGACATTTCATCAAAGAAAAACTCGACAGTGGCCTAATTTGCACTCCATATGTCTCATCCCAAGACAACCTTGCAGATCTTCTAACTAAAGGGCTAAACAGCAGCAACTTTGAAAAAATTGTATCCAAGCTGGGAATGGAGAACATCTATTCACCAGCTTGAGGGGGAGTGTCAAAATCTGTTTCTATTTAATATCCCTCAATATAGGGATTCGGTTGAATAGGAGTAATAATAGGCATTTAGTTATATATGAGTACTAATAGGGATTTAGTTATGTATGAGTACTAATAGGATTTGATTGTTAAGTAATCTAGTATATATATATCTGATGTATTACCAATATAATTCATTCAAGAAATATTGAGTACTAATAGGTATTTAGTTATATATGAGTACTAATAGGGATTTAGTTATATATAAGTACTAATAGGATTTGGTTGTTAAGTAATCTAGTATATATATATATCTGATGTACTACCAATATAATTAATTCAAGAAATATTTTTACTTTAATTTTTGACACAAAGAATGATTTTCACCGCAAAAAACATGGTCACTCGTGTCTCTAACTTGTTAATGAAATCAAAACCAAATCCTTCACCTCAAGAAAATGGAAATGATAACATATCATATTAGAAAAGTTGGTCTTACTATATAAAACAAGATTGAAATTTTCTTGCAAAAAGTTGCATGTTGTCTAACCAATGATATTTCATGTGTAAGTCAGACTCTTGAACGACCCGCATGATAAATATAGAAACATTTGAAAATAAATGCGATTTACTTAAAATCTAAATAACTGGTAGTTTTCATAATCAAAGAAGAAAAACAATTGAATACATCATTGGACAAGCATACCATTGGCTAACTTGTATCTATAAGACGATATCTCCGCCTCCCACGCCTTCCATCCTCGTATCTACATAAAAGGAACCCTCAATTAGCAACAAGTTGTTAACTCAATCTACGTTAAACTTGTATCGAAAACTGAGAGCAACAACTATTTTGAGACACTATTTTTTTCAAATGTGACAAATATTTTGGGATAGGCGGAGTATAAATAAAAGAATACAAGAAGTTTGAACCACTAAATGAGACTATCACTTTTTTTAAGGCTCTATTAAATCCTTTAGACTAGATACTTACGCATCACTGTAATTAGACTTTGTTTCATTCTTCCAAAGCAAGACAACAAAAAACTATACCAAATGTGTATCCTTAAAATGCATAGATAGTTCAAAATAACTTAGGTAATGGATCGAAATTAAAAGAAAGGCACACAAATCTTTAGTCTCCCTAGAAACATCGTGTCCCTATAACAAACAACAGTTAGCTTTATAATTTCATAAATAAGGGCAAAGTTTGCAGATAAAGAGCAGTAAAGGTCAAAAGAAAGCTTTTATAAATTTACCTCCTTGCATCGGTAAGGCGTAGCATCCTCTGATAAATATCTTTGTTCATACTTCTTGTGATCCTTCGTATGATATCTATAATAATATGACAACAAAATCAGACATCTCTAATCTTTGCGTGCGTGCTATACTTTTGTTTACCCACAAAAAAAATCAATACTCATCATCATTATTATTATTATTAGCTAAAGTGTGAACAAACTTAATTATAATGTTTAATAATAAACTTATAATGATCAATAATTGATTCAAATTTTGAGAAATCAAGAGGAACATAATACTCGTTTTGAGTGAAGTTCATAAATCACTTTGAACTTAATCGATTACTTATGGATAAGTATGAAAAAAATTGCGGAAAACCAAACAATTATACAATATCTCATTGTTTATTTAACTACTATGTTCACCCCCCATAACAATAATAACAGCTCATAGTTATTCGACCACAATTTAATTAGCTCCTATGTTCACCCCATAACAATATTAAAAACTCATAGTTTATTCAACCGAAGTTTCTATTATATCTTTTTCAACATCGTCCACTCTTTCTAGCAAGTTCGATGTTGGAGAAAATTCAATATCAGAATAGTACTAACATTGGTCATTGTAGGATGAAACAGAGACGGAGTTGAGGGACTAGTGGTTTTGAAACGTAGTAGTGTAGAAGTTGTAGAGTGTACAATTGAGTCGGTGGTGCTTATGTCCATGGCTCGAACACTCGATATTCCTAATTTTAGCCTATAATTCTTCTTCGTAGTAGTGTGCCATTTTTTTATTGCCTTTGATGTTTGCTCATCAAATATTGATTTTTTCATTGTTGAGCCCATCTGCAAAATGCAGTCAATTAGTCTATCTTGAAATTTTAGTAACTTGCAAGTATAAATGATGATAGTATCATGAAATTCAAAATATGTAATATATGACATATCATCATAAATTCATAATGCAACTAAAATAACTTCAAAAAAAAATTAACGAGAATATGTCATATATCATGGAGTGTGGACAATATCATTGACTCAACAGCTAACAAATGATAAGATCTGGTACCATCTTAAAACTTGAACTTATGATCTAACTCAATCGTACAAAGCAATGTATAAGGCGAGGGCTAACAAAACCTTATAATAATCGGTATTGAGGCCATGTTTCTAGGCGATGCGAGACTAACACATTAGGAGGCTAAGTAAGGTAACTTTCCAACACATCCTTAGTGGCATCGAAAAACACACAAAGCATAATATCCCTAAACAAATTGAACACAAGTATAATATAAATATACTACCACCTCAACAAACATAATTTTGGAATCTGGAATCATAAACTCAATTAAAAGTGCATCAATAAGATTAAGAAAACCCCATTAAGAAAATAATATGCACAAGATTGCAACCAAGTTTTATAATTTTAGTCAATCATACTACCTAACTCAGTCATTACTTTGTGTCACCTAGAATCAAATTGAATTTTTAGAGTAAACTAGAAAGCATCAATTCTATAATTTGAAGATGATTATAGAGTCACTTTTAGAGTAATGCAAAAGCAAAAACCCTAATCAATGCAGAAGTTGAACAATAACAGATCAAGGATGAAAATACATACTAAAATCACCAAGATGCCAAAACCCTAATCGATGCAGAGGTTGAGCGATACAGAAACAGTCATTGATGCAGAGGTTGAGTGATGCAGAAACAATAATCGATGCAGAGTTGCGAGAAAAGGGGGGGAGTCGCGAGAAAACCGTAATCGATACAGAAACCCTAATCAATGATTTTCCCCTTTTTCATTCAGAAAAGAGGTCGAGCGAGAGAGAGACGAGAGGGTTATTGAGAGAGAATAGAGAGGATTACGAGAAGAGAGGATTACAAGAAGAGAGACGATAGGATTTGCTGATAAAGTTTGCGCAAGAGAGAAGAAAGGATTTGTTGAGAAAATAGTTTGCGCAAACTATTTTGAAGATTATGGCTCGAGATAGATTTTGGTGGACAAATTTTTTTTTCTTTTAAGGTTTAGAGTATCAGAACGGTTTTTATTAAAAATTAAACAAGAACGGTTTTTAGTGTTGGGTAAATATAACGGTAAATAATGAGAACGGTTTCGAACGAAAATTATAAAATTTATTGTCCAATTACACTGAAATATAAAAATCGTTCTCTATTTGTCTCTGTGAGAACGGTTTTTTTACGACAAAAAATTAAGCGTTGCCGTAGCATCAAAATATTGTAGTGCTTTTCATATCATTGAGAAATATTCTCTAATATACTTGAAATAATATTGGATTGATATCATTGTAAAACTATTATACTCTTATTCTTAGTCAAGAACATTTTGCTGAAAAATCATTGAAGTTATTATATTGTTTGTAAATAAAGTGGTGTACTTTCTTCAAGTAGTCTAACCTAAGATAGTGGTGTGATATCTTAGGAAGTGTGTTAGAAATTTGTAGCAGAGATCCTATTGGTTGTTTGGATGTTATCAATTCAAGCATAACTACGCCAAAACAATGTACTTACCCTTTTCAAAGAAGAAAAATAGTGAAAGACATCATTGGACAACATACCATTGGCGAACTCGTATCTATAAGGCGATGTCTCCGCCTACCACACCTTCCATCCTCATTTCTACATAAAAGGAATCCTCAATCAGCAACAAGTTGTTAACTCAATCTACATTAAAGTTGCATCGAAAACTGAAAGCAACAACTATTTTGAGACAATATTTTTTTCAAATATGACCAATATTTTGATATAGAGGGAGTATAAAAAAAAGAATACAAGAAGTTTGAGCCACTAAGTGAGAATATCACTTTTTTAATTAGACTAGATGCTTTCGCATAACTGTAACTAGATTTAGTTTCATTCTTCCAAAGCAAGACAACATAAAGCTATATCAAATCAGTATCCTTAAAACGCATAGATAATGAAAAATAACTTAAGTAATGAATCAAAATAAAAAGAAAGACTCGAAGAACCTTTAGTCTTCCAAGAAACATTGTGATAACATTGTATATCACATGAAGGACCGCTAAGAAGAATAAAAGAATGTGTAGCTGGTGCAATCCATCGACAGATATAAGGGGCTTATGTCCCTATAACAAACAACAGTTAGATTTATAACTTCATAATTGAGGGCAAAGTTTGCTGATAAAAGCAGTAAAGATTAAAAGGAACCTTTGATCTCATAAATATTACTGTTCATACTTTTTGTGATGCTTTATATGATATGTATATGAACATGGCAATATGTTTGCCATATTGGCTGTAATACAGATTCTAACCATATAGCTCTGGCCAAAAGTCAAATGTAGTGAAATGAAACCTAAAATCATAAATACTAAAAAAAAAAGAAACAAAATAATTAACATTGATTAGAGGAACATGAGATAAATAATTAAAATTATTATCATCATTACATTAGTATTCCAAATAAATATGAAAATAAAACTGTCTAGTGTCCAACATATGTCAATGTGAGCAGTGGCTGAGCTTGACTAAAGCTTGGGGTGGCCGACATAAAAAATGCAACAAAAAAACTCAACAAAAATGCAACGAAACTCAAATCAAACACCTTATATGCAACAAAAAAACTCAAAACGCTTTATATGGACATAAAATCAAACACTTTATGTACAACAAAAAAACTCAAGCACTTTACATTGACATAAAATCAAACACTTAATGTCAACACAAAAACTCTAAACAAAAATCAGTCTAATTGAAACTCCAAATCAAAATTCCAAACTCCAAATCAAAGCTCCAAACTCAATCCTAACAAAATAAGTTTTAAATTTCATGCTAACCGAACAACATAAGCAAAAACTATAGTTCCACAAAAAAATCGGGTACTGCCATATAAGTTAAGATAAATTCTTAAGATAGGTAAAAATCAACAAAATGAAGAAATCAAAACTGACATAAGAGCGACAAACTAAGAAAAATGGAAATCAAAACTAACACGACGAACTATCAAAACTAACTAACAAACATCAGCACTAACTAACAAAAATCAGCACTAACAAAATAGAAATCCGAACCCTTTGAACAAAACAGCAACGCGATCTGGAGACAGATGAGGTTGCGGCGAACAGAGAGCGACGAACGGCCACAGAGGCAGTCAGGCAGAGGCGACCGCAGGCGGAGGGCCGAGAGATGAGACGCGAAACTGAGCCGGAGGCGGAGGCGAGACGCGAAAATGAGCCGGAGGCGAGACGCGAAAATGAGTGAGACTGAGGCGGAAGCGAGACAGTTTCAGGATGTGTTCAAGTTCGTTTTCGCAGGGCAGGACAATTTCACAGGATCGTCGCAGGATAGGAGGGAGAGAAACATGAAGAGGAGAGAGATTTAGGGCAAAGGTATGGTTGTAATGTCTTAGTTTTAACGAGGATATTTATAATTTGAATATTTTACCTATAATTTTTTTTTTTCTTCGAGTTGCTGTGGCCCCTTTAGTCCCTACTAAACTCTGCCACTGAAACGTGAGTTTCAAATGCAAAACTAACACAACACCGATCATTAAAGTTACATTTAATTTCGTTCATTTTTTTAAATTATTTTGTGTTAATGTGCAAGTGTTTATATATAATATTTTTATATGCCTGGATGCTTTGTGATTATATGTTTATAACTATTAATTGGTTGATTAAAATTTTACCAATTTTGACTTTTTTCAAGGCTTCAAGCAAATATTTTTCTGTCCGTTTCTAAGCCATTAACAAACAAAAAAGACTCATGAATCATGCTAGGATTTAAAAAACCTAATAAGCAAAATAATTCCCCAATTTCAAAAAAATTATAAAATTTCACTTATTATTATTATTATTAATTAATTTTATTTTTATTGTAATTATTATTATTATTATTATTATTATTATTATTATTATTATTACTATTATTATTATTATTATTATTATTATTATTGTTATTGATATTGTTATTGTTATTGTTATTATTATTGTTGTTATTATATTATTATTATTGTTGTTAATATTATTATTATTGTTAATTATTATTATTATCATCATGATCATTATTATTATTCTTATAATAATAATAATAATAATAATTATTATTATTATTATTATTATTATTATTATTATTATTATTATAAAAGCAATTTCATACTCTCTTTTTAAGATCTAGATTCTTTGTTGTTAGCCGTAAGTACGTTTATTAGATCAAAGTTGAACGATATAGATATTAAGTTTGATAATTCATGTTATAAAGAAAATTTAAATATATAAATTTTGTAAACTACTTTGTCAAAATCATGTTCTAGTCTCTGCATGTAGTTGCGCGTGTGCAGTATGGTTTAGTTGACCCACAAAAAATATTCTTACGACCTGCATGACTTGATTTGTAAAAATCTTGACTAAAGACTTGCTGCATTTCCTCCTAAACAACATTATATTTCTTATACAAAAGTAAAAGTTTTTGTTTGAAAAAGAGAGAATGCAAAAAGAAAATGACACATGTAATTAAATGTGTGGCATCTATTTAGATTCCACTTTTGTTGCAAGTGTGTACCCTCCACTATAATCAAAGGCATTATTGTCATTCTTAGTAAAAGTAGCATCAATATAAGGATGTCTCATTGCAGCACCCTTAGAAACTCCAAAATCATTGGCAGAAGAGGAAGTAGAAGTAGAATTTGTGTTCATTCCATCATTATGCAATATGGTTTCTAATGCTTTCACAACTTCACTCATAGTTGGACGATTTGCGGCCGATTCCTCGACGCATTGCATTGTCAACTCTAAGAATCTCTCGAATCCTATTGGATTTGCAGTGTTTCTCACCACTGGATCTATTAGTTCGTTCAAACTATAATACTCTTCTTCTCTGTTGTTCGACAAAGTTCGAACCTCGCGAACAATGTACTTACCCTTTTCAATTGGTTGTTTGGATGTTATCAATTCAAGCATAACTACACCAAAACTGTATACATCACTTTTGTCAGTTAGTTGTTGAGTCATGTAATATTCAGGATCAAGATATCCCTGCAGAAGTAAAGTATTTTGGATATCAAGTTATGCGATCACGTGAATACAGAGAATTCAAATCCGTCGATCAAAATTTATGTTTGCTTTGAAGCAAAGTCGAACAATTAAAATCCAAATAAAATTTGAATATTGTTATTTTATTAAATTAGTTATTTAATTGTATATATAGTGCAACATAAGAAATGGTGCAATGTTACTCACCAATGTTCCTTTAACCTGAGTTGAGACATGACCTTTCTCACTGTCTGATACCAGCTTAGACAGACCAAAATCTGCAACCTTTGCTGTCAAATTTTCATCCAGCAAGATATTGGTTGACTTCACATCTCCGTGGATTATGAGAGGGTTGGCAAGTTCATGTAAGTATGCAAGTCCTCTAACCGAACCAAGAGCGATACGAAGTCTCCTCTTCCAATCAAGTTGAATGTCAGATCTCCTTGCAACTCACATTCATTGATGCAAAAGATTCTATTAATTGCTTAAGCAGTATTGTGCATTTCAGATTTGTAAAAGAGCAGCTATAGCACAGTGAAATTTGACCAAATAACTATTGTTTTGCAATACGCTATTTAATGCATAATATTGTCGGCTATATCTTTGTTATGCAACGAAATTTGAACAAACTGTTATATTCCACAATTACAATTGATAACACTCATATATCTTTTTGTTCTATAATAAATGCCAAAAAATAAGCTGCAATGAAACATCTGTACAGTACAACATAAGTCTTAAATAATTTTTCTTCATTCAAGAAATTTTTTTACCAAATAGTTTAATCAGCAAAAGTTCATTATTAAATTTTAAAATTGTTTTTCATTCATAGAATAAGATTAGATTTCAGCTTGTGTTCCTTCACTGTGAACTGACCTGACAAAGTCTCCCTAAGTGAACCATTGGTGATAAATTCGTAAACCAACATCTGTTCTCCTTGTTCAAAGCAGAACCCCACAAGGCCAACAAGATTCTTGTGATGAAATCTTGAAAGCAACTCTATTTCATTCTTGAACTCTAGGCCTCCTTGCATTGATCCTTGCTGAGCTCTTTTGATTGCAACTATTTTTCCATCACGGAGAACCCCTTTGTACACCTAGTGCCAATAATAGAGAATTATTAAAATATCTTCCTAAACTAGAAGTAGGTTTCTTCCTCTGTTCCTTTTTTATAGTCGTTTTAAGGTTATTCACACATCCCAATAGAGTCAATAAATTTGGTTAGTTTAGATGAAATTATTTGTCTTTCCTGTAATACCTTTAATTATTTATTATCTCATTCCACCAATTTCTTCCTATGCAATATATAGTTAGGGATAATTTTTGTAAAACGATAATTAATTCTACATGGAACTTTTAAAAGGACAAGTAATAAGAAAGAAAAAATTCATAAAAAAAGGCACAAAAAGGAACAAAGGGAATAAAAAGAAGAAAATACCTTGCCATAGCCACCAAAGCCTAACTCGTTGCTTCCAGAGAAATTGTTGGTTCCCTTTTTGAGTTCATCATAAGAGAACCATCTTGCTCCCTTCAATTGTGGTGCACCTCCACTATCCGTGCCACTTGGTGCCCAGGATGCTGCAAAAAAGAAATGCTTGTGGTGTAAGCAAAGTTGATGATAGTTTTTCTCAAACTGCTAATTTTGTGATATGCTATTGATAGGTAACACTAGTTATAACAAGAAAATCTAAGTGATAACTTTGTTTGATTACCGAAAGGTCTACTTATTCCAATGGCTTTCTCTGCGCGCTTCTTTTGGAGGATTGCGTATACTCCTAACCCTATAAGGCACAGAATTAGACATATGCTCCCAGTTGCTATCCCAATAATAACACCTCTGCTAAAAGAGGCTCCTCTGTGAGAATCTGAAATAGTATATAGTTACATGTAGTTATGTAAATTTTGAGACACAAATTTGACAACAAAAATCGATAGCAATATGGATGGTTAACACAGTTCAAATATATAGTTATTTACGTTTAGTGATTAGTTAATAAATATAACAAGGTGCCACAATTCATTAACCATCTGCTGAATGCTGAACGTAACTAACCACGATTTTCAAGTGTTCGAATAAATATGATATGTATTAACCACAATTTGTGATAAAAAATATACCTTAAAATTGTTGTGAATAATATTCAAAGTCATGGCTAATCATGTTCTGTAGATGATTAATGAGATACTACACTTTGTTATAACCATTAACCATCTACTAAACATAATTAACCATGTATTCAAACTACATTGTTAACCATCAAAATTGTTGTCGAATTTTGTCCTCATATTTTGTGTCAAAATAACACAACTCTGCATAGAAGTTGCAATTGTTAGTGTATTGTATTTGTATCTTACTTGGAAAAGCATAAGGAGATGCAATGAAGTAATAGGGTCCAAAATCATGTGGGCTTGTATGTTTGATTACTCAATGCAAATCCAATTCTTTGAACTTCTGACCTATTAAAATTCAGTCCTGTTGGTGGAAACAGTGCTAGATGTATTTGAAGATAATCATCACTATTGAAGAAAAGGTTTTGTAAAGAAACTGAGCCAGGTGTTAAACCCAATTTCACCCATAAACTCATTTCAAGTGAATGGAAAATAGTTATATTCGACAGTTCACTGAACAAGGGTCCTCTAAAGAACAACATTCCTTGGTATGGATAAGCACATTCACAACTTTGTGGACTTACATTTTGATCAGGGGGACATGATAATTCTCCACAATTAGCCAAGCTAGTTGAATAGGGTTTTTTAGGTTGTTGCTGAAGTTGACAGTATTTTGTATTAGAGATACCAGTGCTGCACACTGGATTTCCTATGAGACTGAAAAGGCATGCATAGGTAGAAAATCACTACATCAGAAAAAGAGCACATGGAACATAGTTTTAAATTGCGGTAGGAGTTGCGGTTACATTGTGAATTTTTATATTGCGATAAAATGTGACTAATGTGGCCATAATTTCCAGTGCATTAGCAGTTGCAGAGACCTTAAAAACTGCTATATTGCTGTTGCAAACCGCAATTTAGAAGCACAACATGAAGTATCAAATTAAAAGCAAAAAGAAAAAGTCTCACATCAATGTGTTATTGTATTGTGAACCGACTGTTACCCTTGAAATCTGGTTGTCTTGTAAGTCCACAAGCTGCAATTGGGGACATGTTGTCACCCATGTCTAGGGTTTTGTTCAATGCATTGTTTCTTAGTTTCCTGAAAATAATTTAAAACATGAAAATTTATGTTATCGTATTTCCATTTTATGTAGTATATTCTAATCTTAAGCTCTAGCTATCTTCAACATAGAAGTTTAGGACTTACATTTGCTGTATTTGAGGAATGCTGAAGAGTTCTGATGGAAGAGGACCTTCAAGAGATCCAAACTCCATAACACTAAGCATAGTATAGGTTATGGAGAAAAAAATGTGCTTGTTAGATTTCATAACTTGGTAAAGAAGAAACTTTATTTTTGTGTAATTTATAGACTTACAGAGTGGTGAGTGATTGTAGAGTGGAGAACCAAATTGGAACTTCTGATGGATCAAAAGAATTATTACTAAGATCCCTACATAACATTATCAACTGATTAGCATTATGTGAATGATAAATAACATGACCAATATAAACTCATGCCAATTACTTACACATAGTTGAGGGAAACCAATGAAGTTAAGTCTGGCAAAGGACCTGACAAATTGTTGTGTGCTAAATTCCTGGAAGAGGACACCATTATATAAATATCCATGAGAAGGGATCAAGTTACTCTGCTTAATAACTCATTTTTAACAATGGATTTCATCAGTTCAACCGTCGAAATAAAAGTTTTTATTGAGTGGATCAACTCCACAAGTTTAATATAATTTTGTATGTTTGATAACATAATATTTGATTATTAATATATTATGATAATTCTAGGTAGAGTTGTTTTGATAGTAACTTCATCACTCCTCAATATCCATTGTTGTTATTATAAAATCCTTTTACTTGTCCACATCTCAAATCTAAGTACTCACAATTCGTTGATGCGAATAAGGTTATTGAGATTTGAAGGAACCTCTCCTGTCAAGAAATTTCGATCGAGCCGACTGTCATAAATCGAAACAATCAAGAAAAATTAATCAAAGAATGATATTCAGTATAATGGAAATGAAAGGAAGAAGGAACTAAGTGAATGAAAAGAAGATTTTAAATGTTAAGGAACTACTTACAGAACTTCAACTGTGTTAACTAGTCCTATTGTAGAAGGTATACTCCCACTTAAATCATTCCCATAAAATAATCTGTCAGAAAAAAAACAAAAGTTCAAAACAGCACAGAAATTGAGAGTTGAGAATGTATAAGCTCATAAAAACCTATAAATGCTAAAATATCAACTTACATGTGTATGAGTGCCATGTCAGAGCTGAAAAGTTTGGAAGGAATGGAACCAGAAAGCTGGTTTTTATTGAAATGACTGCATCAAATACCAATCAAATCAGGATTCAAGATGAGATTCATGTCCAATAAGACACACTAGAGATTGATATTGAAGGATTTCATTTAGTATAGTAAGCTACTGATAACCATGATCAAAACAATGTTGATATTACTCAATATAACATTAGCAACTAATAATAGAGGAAATGATGAAAGGGGTCATTTTTCTACGCACCAACTAAAAAATACTCACAAGTGTCAACAAAGAAACAAAATGTAGTTAGAGTTTTGGTTGAGATTTTTGGGTTAGAGTTTGTTTTCTAAGGAAGGAAAAGGGTACCCATCTCTTGAGAGTTGTTTACTGAGACACATTGAGGTAAATGCACAACTCTAATTCTAATATTAATTCATAGAAAAATGTAGTTTTGAGTAAAAATCTTATTTTTTGTGCTTAGAGTATATTTAAATGATTTTGATGGTTTCCTAGAGTTAGCTAAACTTTAGAATAAATTTTTCTAAAGTCTTGGAAATATTTTTGATACTTAGATTTGTCAACTGAGACCCTGTCGGCTACTCTGAGAGTTGTTGGAGAGCAAACTTAGACGATTCTCCATAACTGTGACTTGACGACGATCATCGTCATATATTTTTATATAATGCTATTATTATTATTTTACTTGTTTTCTACGTTAGGTGCACCTAGTTACCTCGTGTTGATTAGGGAGAGTTACCCGTTAGATGGAACCGCCCTTATGAGAAATGCCATCCGTAGGAGAAGAGGGCTATCAACACGATGTAAGCTCCCTAATCGATACCTGATGATGCGTTGCGGGATTGAGAGGAGAGGGTCATCCGTTAGATGGAGCCACCCCTAAGGAAAAGGCCACCCTTAGGAGGAAAGGGCTATCAATGAGATAAAGCTGCCTCTTGGTTCTAAAAATTTGTATTGTTACTTGTTTGATTTTTATGATGATTTTAAGGTTGTTCATTTTGATTTCGTTTCGATATTAACCAGAGTTTTTTTAATATATTTGTCAAGCGATTAAATTATAAGTTTTAATGACTATATATGTATATATTTAAATTTAGAATTTTTCTAGACTTTTAAGTAATATTGTGTAACATAATTGCCGCCCGATTGTAAAACAGTTATTCGTGCCTTTTTGTGTTTCCCTTCTAATTAATGGTGGTTGTTGTCTCCTCACTAAGTCTTTGTGACTTACCCCTTTATGTTGCTTATTTTTTCAGATTCGCAGGCAGCTGAGTAGCAAATTATTATTTGATCCAAGTCTTAATATATTTCTTTTTGGTAGGCCTCTTTGATCGATGACCTTTTTTTTTTTGTAACGTCTGTTGAGTCTATGTAAATTGCAGCTATTTTGGAGTTTAGAAGTTTTTGGAAAGTGTATTAAACGATTAGATTATGTTCTTTGAATTGTGACTGAATTGAGAATTTAACAGGGATCTTATAAATTTGGAAATGTTGAATTTACAGAGGATACTCAGTCGAAATTTCGAGTAAAAAGTATATATATATATATATATATATATATATATATATATATATATATATATTTTGAAATGGTTAGAGAACTGTTTAGATGTTTAATTGATAAGTTAATTGATAGACTTGCCAGACTAGCAGTATAGCTTGTGCGCCGGTCACGACATTTAAATTTCGGGTCGTGACAGCATCATGTGTAGGTCAACATTTCACTGAAAAGTAAATTCAACTTCCAAAATTACATCAAGAGAGCGTTGGAGGATGACTTTAAGGTAGCTATGGGAGTCAGGTAACATTTTTACATTGCACATTTAAAGCATTATTTATAATTATTAATGGTGTTTTTGGTGATAACTGGTTGGTTTGAAATAGATGCTTATTATGTGTACTGTGTTATTGATAGTCCTGTTCTCCGGGCTTCATTTGTTCTTCTCATCCTCCTAAATGTTAATGGTAAGTAGATTGAATACTACTGAACTTACTTTTCTGCAGTTGAATATTAAATTGGTTAATCCTATTTATTTGTCAGGATGGTATACTATGTTTTGGGCATCTCTGATTCATGTTGTTGTAAGTAAGTATTATGTTCTCTGTATAAAATTTGGTGATTGGTTGAGATCATGGTTATTAAATCGATATTTAAACTGCAAATTGGAATACCTGTTTTTGAAATTATGAATTGAATCTTATTATGGGTCGTCATACACTAGCAATTATATTTTTTAAATAAAAAAGTGTTATAAGAAACCTATAAGCTTATACATCGCCTACTAATATCAAAATAATTCAAGTAAAATGAAATAACAAAAAAAAGAGGATGGTCCGTACTAAGTTTAGGTAGTGATTCATTATAATGAATCGTCATTCATCAATAACGAATTGGGATTCAAGATGAAATTTGTGTCCAATATAAATACTCTCTAAAGATTCATATGGATTGAGTTCATTTTTTTTTGTAATCGAGATACGACTCACATGTATCGCAAGATATTGATAACCATGGTTGAGAATACCACTACATTAATGATTTAATTTGCTGTAGATAATTTTGGCTATTGGAACAAAACTTCAAGCCATTTTGGAAAAAATGGCTATAGAAATCACAAGGAGACATTTTATTGTTCAAGGAGGAATTCCTGTTGCCCAAGACTCAGACAAATATTTTTGCTTTGGTTGGCCTGAGTTACTTCTTCCTCTTATCCATTTTGTCTTGTTTCATGTAAACAATTAGTTAAATATAGTGTAAAGAAGATAAATCTTTTGGTGACTCGAGCTTACAATTTTTTTAATTCATTTTATATTACTTAAGATATTTTGATGGATGTGGAATTAAACAAGTAGAAAACGTTTTCTAGTTCAATCAAGTGGTGTCAAATAGCAGCACTATAGAATAGTGGAATTTGAATGAGTTATTAATGCTTATAGCTTACTGATACTTTTTTGTTGCAGAATTCCTTTCAAGTAACATATTTCTTGTGGATGTGGGTAAGAACCACCTTTTCACCTTAAATATTGTTTTTTTTAGTCTATGTAGATTATGGTTAATGGCTAACAATGAATGATGATTTCTTAATTTGCAGTACTCTTTTGGGATGAACAGTTTGATTTTGTTTTTCAAACTTTCAATAATCTTAGAAATTTTAGGGTAAGTTTGATATGAAATTCTTATTTGCAATGAAATGAATTTCATACTTACAATTCTTTTTAGTATGATAGAAGTATTACCACCATAAATTAATATTTGATGAACTTATGTGGTTTTGAAGGGTTGGGGTGTTGTGCCTCTGCAGCTACATCACTCTTCCACTATATGCTCTTGTTACTCAGGTACATGATGATCAAAATCATTCTTTGGTTAAGCTTTTTGTCCGACACTGATATGTGTCTTTCTCGATGCCACTAAGAATGTGTTGGAAAGCTACCTTAGATAGCCTCCTAGTGTGTTAGTCTTGCATCGCCTAGAAATATGGTTTCAGAACCGATTGTTATAATGCTTTGTTAGTCCTCACCTTATACATTGTTTTGTACGATTGAGTTAGATCATAAGTTCAAGTTTTAAGATGGTATCCAAGCTTATCATTTGTCAGTTGTTGAGTCAATGACATTGTCCACACTCCATGATATATGATATATCCTTGTTAGTTTTTTTTTTTTTAAGTTGTTTTAGTTGTATTATGAATTTACGATGATATGCCATATATTACATGTTATGAATTTGATGATACTATCATAGTTTAACATCATTTATACTTGCAAGTTACTAAGATTTTAAGATGGACTAATTGACTACATTTTGCAGATGGGATCAACAATGAAAAAATCAATATTTGATGAGTAAAAATCAAAGACATTAAAAAAATGGCACAAAGAAGAAGCCTCTACTAAAATTGGGAAAGTCGAGTGTGCAAACCTTGGACAGAAGTACCACCGATTCAATGGTTCACTCTACAACTCATCAAACTTGCCAGTAAGATTGGATGCGGTTGAAGAAGATACAATAGAAACTATAGTCGAATAAGATCCATTGTTGCTAGATTACTCCCATCTCTCTGGTATGCACCATCAAGCTCATCTACAAACTTGCAACTGCCTCAAGGATGGTTTTGCCGCATCCATGTTTGTTGAGCATACTAAAAATTGGATTCCCCACTGCTACTGCACTGTGCCTCTGTTACTACCTCCACCATTTCTGCTATGTTGCCTATTTTTATTTCTGTTATGAACTTCTGTATTGCTGTTACCAGCTTCAACATCTGGACTTCGTTATCATCTCTATTACTGTTATTGCGATCATGTGATATCACATTGACAGAGCCATAATGTCAAAATATCCCTTTTTTTCCTCTTTAATATGGATTTTTACTTTTAACTGAATCAGGAGAATATTATTCATTAAATAAACTGTTGAGCAGGCATTAAACACCAGATATAATACAATCCATAAGATAATGTACCTGTAAAGCAATAGCAGAAAGATAACAACACTAGAATTTACCATTTACACAAATTTCTGTTTGTAATGCACTCAAACACTTTACAACCAGTAAGAACACTAACTTAAGGAATATAACAGCTCTAGCTTCAGACTGAATATACTCCTTGGTGCAAAAAACTAGTCCCATAACATAGTGTAGATAAGTTCTATGCCAAGTTGGGCAAATGGCCTAAATAAGCTAGTCTCATAATACATAAGCCATCACACAATGTGCTATTCCGTTATCACAGTTTTGGAGCCGACCGCTATTCGGGATCGACAACCTAGTCTAAAATTACCATTTCAGGATCTATTAACTATAATTGTGATCGAAGATAAAAGGTAAATACCAAAGCTAATCTTCTATACTGTGATTGTGTCTTGCCCTACTTTCTGCATTGGCTTGAGTGATTTTTGCAAAATAAACAGAAGGGTTTTGTTCCGTCTGCTCGAGCTTGAAGAACTCCAAATGAACCGGCGTATTCGGGTCCAATACGCTGTTGTATCCCTGCAGATATTTCTCTTTCTAACCATACAATTGCTAGTACACTTACTGTGATTCCCGATACAAGAATCAAAATAGGTACAAAGTATCCATAGAATTCCATAGACCTCTTTTAAAGATTCCAATCCAGAAAAAGAATTTATATCTTGGACTTCCGTTGTATCAATTATCATTTCAACGATCAATTTCTCCCATAATGATATCTATGCTACCTAGTATTGTCATAATATCAGCCAATTTCATTCTTTTAACTAATTGAGGAAGAATTTGCAAATTGATAAAACCTGGTGGACGAATTTTCCATCTCCAAGGAAAACCATTCTGATCTCCTATTAGAAAAATTCCTCAATTCTCCCTTGGGGAGATACTTGGTCTCATACTCATCTATAAAAAGTTAAATATTTAGATACTTGGTCTCGTACTCATGAAACAATGCTATACATTTGCATGATGGTTTTACATGCATGTTCATCATCATATTTTCATTCATGCATGTCATAACTTTTTCTCTAATAATCAGCAAAAAATAAAAAAATAAAAAATTAGAAATGATGTTGCATTGGTATGTGTTCTTGGAATGATGTTTATTTAAAAAAAAGTTGAATTAATCATTCCTCTTTGAAAAATAAAATTTGTCAAATCATGAATGAATTCAAAATCAATTGAGAGACTCTTGAGAAACACTTCATAATCTTTCTTGACAAAAAAAACATCTTAATAAACAAAGGAATGTGTATTATGACTTTTCTCGAACAAAAGCCTGTGCTGAAAGACTGGGCTCATCATGTTCATGACTACAGTTCAAACTGATAGTTGATTTATGCTTTCTTGATCAACTTATGTGCTAAAATGACCGTTTCTTTTGTTGTCCCCCGGGGTAGACATCTTGTTGACGATGACTAATTTTATCTTCCAATCTGTTACTTTGTTATGCAATTTTAGTTTGATATAGTAGTTTGGTTACTGTATCTTGTTTTTCTTTGAACAGTCGATTGATGGATCCAGTAACTACTGACTTGAGAAATATTGATAGTTAAGCCAAGGTATGGATACAGGTTTATTGTTTTTAAGTCAAATCAATAGAATGGTTGTATACTATTTGTACGCGCTCTATAATAAAATTGTCTAAAAAGTATATATTTGTTTGTGATCTATCCGAAAATGCGATTAAGGTGTATTTTAAGCCCTTAAACTTTTGTGGGCTTAGGTGGTCTAATGGCTCACTTTTAAAAAAAAAAGATTGATATTTTGTTGAGAAAAAAGAAATTCAATTTTTTTCGAGAAATTAATTTTGTGATTCGAAAAAAAAAATCGATTTAAAAAAAATATATATATTAGATTTTCTTGAGAAAAATAAATATAAAAAAAATTTCTCAATTAACAAAACATTGGACCTATGAGCCTCTTTCCTAAACCCACTAAAATAATAGGTCGGGTCTTTGAAAAATAGATTTCAATAAGAAATCTAATATTAAAGGTTTAGTATGAGATTTTTAAAATAGAGTTTGAGACTTTAAAACTTTATTGATACTTCTACCCACAAGGCAGAAATGAGATCAAAGAAAGAAGAAGCCTACTTTCCCAATACATTCACTTATTTGCTAGTACTGAACTTCTCACAGTGAGGAACCTATCTCAAACTGATAGCTTCTTACAATTAGCAACATTTTAAATTACATTGGGAATTTTATCATGCCTCAAAAATTAAATTATCTAGCTATGTTGATTTATTTAAGATTAATGAGCACCAGCATACCCAATGGATGGGTGATAGAAATGCTGACCTAGTTCCTTTTGCTAGACAAAATGTTACTCAAGATTAAATTAATAAACTTTTACTATTAAGCAAAAACAAACAAACATGTAAGCTTAGCAACTTGATAATTGAAGAGCCGACGAGAGAAATCCAAATATGCTTTTTCTCCTGAGCATCAGCATGTCCAAAGGATGCATTGAGAACTGCTGGTCTAGTTCCTTTAGCTAAACAAACTGTTATTAAAGATTCATAATATGAAGTCTTTGTTGAATCTTTTGTTGGGGTATGTTGTAAATCTTGATAAAGAAGATGATGAAATTGATGATGATGATGAATGTTGCACAAATAAGTTCCAAAACGTGTGCATCACACTAAGCTTTAGGTTCAATTCGCCTCATCAATCTATAATTTATCGTATATCTAATTAATGATCATTTTTATTTATTATATTTTTATATTCACAATTAAATATAAAAGACATTTATATATATATTGGATGCAAACGGATTAACGACGAATTCCCTTCAAGATATTTTGAAATCCTTAAAGTGAATTGCACATTTACATTAAGCTTATCGATTAATGATAGTTTACAGAATAAAGTTCTTTCATTTACTCTCGAGTACTAGATAAAAGAAAAATTGACTCAGAAATATTTTTGACAGAAAGTTAGTTCATGTAACATGAAAATTGTGTTCTTCTTTTCTGCCTCTAAAGTGTTTCTATTTATAGAGAAACTCATACCAATTGGTGAAAGAAAACAATTCTTGAAAAAGATCGTAAACTTTGGTAACTTAAAAGATGTATTAGTTTGAATTAAACTCAAGCATTGCAACCACTTGACCAAGTGGTCCATTAAGTTATTTAATTTTGCTATATTAATATAGCTATCAGAGAATTCCAAATATATTTTAGAAATTCTCCACCATTTTCAAAATATATTTAAATCCGTTATTTTGGAAATCTCATAGTTTCAGATAACGGTATCTTACGATTTGAATCAATACTTGGTAAATTATGTTTTCACTCATCCCCAAATAGATTGGTAGACAAGTTTTGAATCAACAATTCATTAAAACAAGTATGCATAACTCACACATGAAATCTCGGTACCATTGATCGAAATATAAAAGTAACACATTTTATGAGGCCTTGTGTCTCATATCATTTTCATGAGAATTTGAGTCAAGCTTTTGAACTCTATGAAACGGCTCGCTTCATTCTCATATAGGTGGACTATATCATAAAGACACTCATAATTATATATTCCAACAAATATATGTTATATATCCATTAAAAAGAAACCTCATCCTACCACTTTTATTTTATGGTCCAAGTACTTTTATCCTATGGGGTGTATCTATTGTCAAATACTTCAATCACTCTAATAGTGTACTTTCATCATTGAATTCAAGATTTGATGTTACTCAAGCGTGAGTTGATCGTTTTCACCATTGGTGATTATTTAGATATAGGATTGTATCAAATCCCTAATAATGTCTTCAACAGCATGTCCTTTGTTAGACCTTTTGTCATAGGATCTGCAAGATTCTTTTTAGTTCTTACAAACACTATGGATATCACTCCATTAAATCCTTTACATAGCTATTTCTTAAACCAATATGTATTGATTTTCTATTATATACTTGACTATATGCTTTTGATAGTGTGTATTGACTATCACAATGTATGGATATTGATGCCATTAACTTTGGCCAAATTGGTATCTCATACAACAAATTTCTTAGCCATTCAACCTCTTTACTACCTGCAACTAGAACAATAAATTATGCAGTCATACTGGTGTCTGCAATGCAAGTTTGTTTCTTTGAACCCAAGAAACTACACATCCACCAAAGTTGAAGATCCATCCACTTGTGGAAGCATGATCTTAACATGATTTACCCAACTAACAATTGTATATCTTTCCAAAACTGAAGGATATCCACTATAGATAATTTTTTCTTTAAAATATTTTAATACTTTATTAATAGTATGTCAATCTTCTTTACTTGGATTGCTTGTATACCGACTTAACCTTCCAACAACATATGCTATATCATGTCTAATACAAGTCATGACTTACATCAAGCATCCGATTATCTTTTATATTCTTGATAATGTTGATCAACTATCACCAAATCATGGCCCTTTTGTCATTTAATCTTTTCCCATTGTATCACATACAAATAATAAGAATCTTAATTGTCACATACACAAACTTTTATGCAACAAAGGTGAAGTTGTTCATGCCACTAATTCTAAGTCACACAACTTTGTATCTACCTCTAACTTTGTTGTTCAAGCATCACATCATTTGATTTCAACAATCAAGTCAATGACTATGAAGAATAAAAGTCAATGATTTTGATGGAGAATAGACAACAACTTTGATGGAAAGTCAAAAGCTCTGATAGATTGAAAAACATATGGAATTGGACTTAGTCGTATCCTTGCTTCTGAAGGTCCAAAATTAAGCCCAAATTTTGTTCCCTCCCAAATCCAATCAAGCGTAGGAATAAAGATTTAAGCTGAATTATTTTTAAATGCAAGACAATATTTACCCAAAATCATTCTAGAAAATGTGTCTGGACCAAATTTGGGAAGGATTTAGCTCACAGCGGTTATATTCCAAATGTATGAATCAAAATTATTTTTGGTGGAAATCTTTGTTGACTAAGCTACAAATCAAATACGATTTATAAAATTTTTGTTGACCAAACTACAAATCAAATATGATTTATAAAATCTTTGGAATTGATGTATTTAATTCACTCTATAAATAGTAGATCAAGACTAAAGAAGAAACACAAGAACAACAAACTAAATTAATCAGAAATCATTACAAACTCAACTATTCAAAAAACCTTTGAAAGCTCAAATTTCTTAAGCATTCAGAGTTCAAAGGTTTAAATTCTAGAAAAACATTTATTCAAAATAAAATATTCTAAGTGCTTTAATGTTGAAAAATTATTGTATCAAATCTCCTTAGTATAATTTTAAAGTGAATATCTTAACCTAAAAAATAGTTTTTTTTAAAAATTATTTATATACTTAGTAAAAAAATTAAAACCTTATTGACCTCACCTTTCAAACACTCTTAGAGCCTCTGTGCTATAATGACAAGAAGTTTATCTCAAGGTGATTACTGTTTATAAAATACATTAAAAACTGTCTCTTTTTTTTACAAGTACATTAAAAAATGTCTTAGACATTTGATGAAATAATTATTTTTTTACACTGTCAAAGTAATAATCTTAATGTGTGGTCCAATGCGCTTAATAGTACAAATTTTAGTCATGTCTTGGATAGTTCATATTCTTTATTGTATGTAGTTCATATATTTGTTGACTGATCAGTCCCTCTCGATGCTTTCACATAAGACCCTATGTCACGTCGTAAAAAGATACCCAATTTTTTTTACAAATAAAATACAATTAATAAAATATTAGTTGTTGATCATACATGAGAAATAGTTCCCTCATAATTCTAATACACGATATCCGTATAAACATTTCTTGCATTAAGGTGAGGATAGTGCATTTCTAGCTCAAACATGACCTCCATCTGCCTGTGGCTGATATGTTCGAGGCGTAAGCTGAGAATCAGCATTTGGTTGTTGCAGAAATATTCTTATTGGATCATCAGAAATATCTTGGAAGGTGATTGCATTGATCATGAAGGTTCTGAACTTGTGATACATCTTGTACATCTTCAGTTCATCATCTATCTTTTTCCTTGAAATTTTAGTACCATCAGAATTTGTTGGAGTAGTGTAACCATCTTCCACTAAGTCTCAAAGTAAAGGATCTTGATAAAATAAGAAACTCCTCAGCATGTCCTTCCAGTACTCAAATCATTCACTATCAAACAAAGATGGCCTTTTGATGTTTTCTCCAGCAGCTTCTTCACCAAATTCAGACATTGTCAAATTCTTGAATCTTTGTTCAAACACTATAAAGTGCTAATTTTGAAACCGAACTCTTGATGCCAATTAAAGGTGCAAACACGAGAAGGGGGTTGAATTGTATTTGACTAAGTTGGATTCTTTTTGCTAATATATTTAAAATGGTTTGAGTTTAGTGACTTACTTAGAATAAAAGTAGTAGCAATCGAGTTAAGTGATCAGAGGCAGAAGTAAAACAAAAATTGCATAATTAAAATGACACAAGAATTTATTTTGGTTCAAAACCAACTTGGTAGCTACGTCCAATACCCTCACTCAGAAGGATTTATTCCACTAATTCAAAACTTGAATTACATAGCACATGACCCTACAAGCCATTCTTCTCAAAACAACCTGACACCTACCGACTTTTTGAGGAACACAAACACCTTGACTTTACAAGCCAAGTTTCTCCACCTGCTAAGGAAATAAAAATAAAGGATTGAGATGTAAAAACATATATTTTTTCATATATATGAATAAAAACATGAAATTATGATGCATCTTTTTATGATTCTTTCATTATGATTCTAAAACTATGCATGACCTCAAATTTTTTCTTTTTAAACAAAGAAAACTTTCCCAATATCTTGGTATGGGTCACCAAGATAATTGAGTCTTGATTGGTAAAGGTGGTTTGACCAAAACCCGATCAACGTCATGATTGTTCTCCTATACCAATTATTTTATGCTTGGAACACCCCTGAATATCCCACCGTGAATAAGACAATGCATGATCTGATTAATGATAATGTAATGCACTTGTGATGTTATATATGCAAGACCTTGGTACCATGGGTTTACAATGTGTTATCACTCCATGTATTAGAGGATACGCGTCCAAAGTATGTATTAGAGGATAAATGTCTAGAGGTATACTTGAGGGTATGCGTCTAGAGGATGTTGAATAGTAATAGTCAGAGGAAGAAATGAAGAAGCAACATCAGAGGAAGAGAAGAAGAAGCAACGTAATAGGAATAAGAGAAGAAGTAACTTCAAACGAAGAAGGGAAGAAGCAACGTTAGAGGAACAAAGACATAGGTATTTTACTAGAGGCGGAAATACTTAAAATTTAATTACTATAACCACCAGAGACAACATGAAGAAAACAACCAGAGGCAAAAACACTTAGAATTTTTAATAATGCTAGCTACCAGAGGCAAAACGAAGAAAATCACCAGAGACATAAACACTTAGAATTTTAAGAATGAGTAATCAAAGGCAGAATTGGATACAACCGTCATAGACAAAACACATTGGTAAGGATGGAAAATATTCAAGCACATGTATTTACCTTCAGGGCATGATTTACACCTTTCACAAGAATTCTTTTCCCATAATTATGGGATTTCTTAAATAACTAACACAAAAATAAAAAAACAAATAAACAAACCACATGCATGTCAATTCAAATGATTTTGGGTGCAGATTCAAAACTCCTATATACTAAAGATTTCATTTCTCTCACACATCTAAGTCCTGTTAACCTGTAAAATAGATGGTTGAGATTAAAAACTCAAATTTAAAAACACTTGTGTCTCTCCCTATTTTTTTTAGTTCTTCTAAACCATTTACCTTTTCATCTATTTGAATTTCAATTAACATTGTTTATAATCTGCTTGAGTATTGATCTATAAATATTAAATAATTTTAAATAAAGAATTTTAGTTAGTTGTACTTACAATCTGATTGAAATAGCTAAACTTATGAATACTATTTAGTTTCCTAATATTCATAATTGTTATTGTTAAATATGAAAATATATAACTTTGTTTCAATTATTATAACAAGTAAGATATTTTTATTATTATTAAAATATTATAACTATTATTTATTTCAAATATTTAATTATTCAATTTATGTAGAAGTGCATATAAAATTTATATATTATAAAAGAATTGTTTGAGACTATACTACAAATTGTAAAAAAATTATTTTCATTGGTGTGTTATGTTTGTTCGATTGTCTTTGTGGGTTACTAAAGACAAGGATTTACGAAGGCGAGATGCATATTCAATAAGTTATTTGAGTTTATTGTTGTCGTGAAGTTCTCTATCTTCTCTTATGTTGCACGAAATCTTCAATCGAGGTATGGGGTGAGAGTGAGTTCGAATCAATGAGTGTAAATTAAGTGAGATAAATTAGAAAATCTTATTTCCCACAATTCATTTGGGGTTGGCTATGTAAGGCTAAAGCCCTTTGAGTAATAATTGACTTATGAGCAAACTTGAATTTGGTAAGGTTAAAAAAATGAGTTAGAAACTTTTATAAGATGTTTGATATGATTTTGAAGATCGTGTGGCAGTTGAATTATTATAGAATTGTGTATTTGATGTATTATGTACTTTGTTTATACCCACCCTTGATATTGTTATATGATATAAAATATGATGAATTGTAATTATCTGCATTGAAATTGACGTGGTGTGTGTGAATGATCTAGTATTATTATCTGTGAGTGAAAACCCTATATTGTAGGAGCTTGTGTATTATGATGATAAATTTTGAATGTAATTCTATGACTATGGAAATAGCAATGATGATGTGTACTTGTTGACTATGAATATCATGAAATGCATATTGTGTTTAATTGAATAGTGACAAATTTGGCTTGTACCGATGATGATGATCTTAATGGAGTGAGTAGCCTAGGTCAACGAAGGAAGAAAATAGATGTTATTTCTTTGAAGTGAAGATTATCTTGTCATCATATAGGTAGGGTTTGACAAGTCTAGTGATGTTGAGGAAGTACAACTGAATGAGTCTGATCGTGGCAGTCTACTGTTGAGCCTAAAGGCAAGATTGTTAGACCTTGGAGGTATTTGAGTGGAGAACTCCTAGGTGACTTAGAGGTAGCCCTCCAAATTTCAGAAGCTACCATGCAACACACATTTACTTCAACTATCGCATATATGTGTCTTGGATTGAGTTGAGGGGATCTATGAATATGGTCAATTTGAATTGTCCGTCCACTTGCATGACGACATAATATCAAGCCTACTAACTAAGTACTCCAAAGTTAGAATGGTACCAAATAAAGAGGAGGAGTCTAGAGTATAAGAGCATGCATAACATCACTTGATTTGTGTGTAGACTTGCTTGATGTTGTGAATTGTATCAATGTTTTACCTCAAATATTCTTGTTGGTCGTGATTTGATATGATACGGTGTTTAATATGTGTTTTTCGTGTTCTTCTCAATTACTTTATATTATTACATGTTTTTGAAACTCACCCCTCGTTGCTTGTGTTTGACGCTTGTGAGAGCACAATTATTTCAGATTATCGGTTGGTGATCCATGCTCTGATAGGTGATATTGGGTGGGTGTACTTTGTTGTGTTTTGTTGAGTTATGAACTAATTTATGTTTTGTAAACTCTATCGAACAATTGTGTTATATTTGATCTTTTATTCGGAGATAAAAAATTAATTGCCTCTAAGTTTTGAACATGTTTTTATGCCAGAAATATTTGTTTAATAAACCTCAGCTATATTCGATATTAAAAGATTTTTAATAAGAATTTTTATGCAAAATTCTTGTGTAAGTTTGAGCGTGCATCCTGAGCTTATATTTTAAAAGAAATTTTTATACTCTGTTTTGGGACCGTTGCGAATCTCTTTCAAAACTAGTACATTTTACTTTTTAGTTCTATTTGGATTTAGTGTGTCACGTTAGTGGTATCAAAGATGTTCCGTTCAATCAGACCGTGTGGGCGATATGTCTATTGAGTTTTTTGTGTCCCTATTAATTGTGTAATTTTTATTTTACTATTACTCATTAGACGTCTATGGAAGTTTTGTTGTATGTTATGTGAAATATTGTGAAATTAACGTGAATACACATTAAGTGGTGTGACTTTCATTGCATTGTACGTTGTATTATCTTGACATGTCTCAAATTTGGGTTAGTGGAATTGAATCAAACTTAAAAGAATTAAAATAACTATACAAACTACTTACATATAACTCTAACTTTTTTCTGCATTTGCCTAAAAATAGTTGTTTATGTATGTGCCTAATGATGTTTAATTTTTCTATCCACTTTGAAATCTTCTCAGACTCTTAAATTACATTTTAATTAGATTTTAATTAGGTAGTAGATTTTCTAGTTGACTTTTTAATAACTTATTAGGAACATAGTCACGAGCTTAAGGAGGTAATGGAAGTTAAGGTATAGATTCTATTAGGTAGTAGGAAATAATTACAAGATAAAGTAAGGTAGGTTTGAGTCTAATTGTTAGAAAAGAGAACATATCAAAGAATTAATAGGATAGTAACTTAGTGAATGTTGTGTAGATAATTGTTTTTAGTGGATTGTTACTCAGAAATTTTAGTGATTGTTAAGTTAAAAAGGAAGTGCTTGCAGAATATTTTTAGTCTTCATGATTTATTGTGGTTTAGAGTGTCATGATAATACTACTATACTACAATTAGAGAATGTCCTGAGAACAAAGAGCATAATCAGTTTTAAGACAAAATTTACAACCAGTCCCCAAAGGATGATGAATTTTGAATTGGTCTCGATGCATTCTCTAACTGTATCCTCTTATTTAATCATGTGATTGTAACCTCTAACTATACCCTCTGATTGTATCCTCTTTATCATCCTAATTCATAACATACTAGACATTCTAATAATTTTTTCTTATGTTATTTTAAGCGACTTTATTGTTTTAATGTGATCGTTTTAAAAAATTCTAAAATATTTGTTGTATTAATACTTTTGAGAAAATAAGTTAGTAAATTCAGACTATTTTAGAAGCTTTGACATGTTGAAATTTTTTCTATCAATTTATATACATGTAGTAGTTTTTCTTTCAAAACATAGATTCAAAATAATAACTTTTTTTAGTGTTTAAATATTCAGAAATGTGTGTTTTATGGTTAAAACATGAGAGCAATTTTACGAATTTTAGTAGTTTTAATTATAAATTAATAAAAAATGTGTGTGATTTATTAACGAGTAATTTAAGTAAGAGTTTTAAATTTTGAAATGAAAAGAAAAATTATTTTCTGATGTTAAATGTTTAGTAATACTTCCATAATAATTTAAGTGATAAAATTGAATTTCTATCGTTGTTTGGGTCTTGAATTGATAATGTCCCATATGTGTTCGGTCAATATTTTTGTAAGGTGTATAATTGATTTATGGTTTTTGAGGTAGTTTTTGGGAGCTTAGTTTGTTGTCCGGTAATTGGTTGTAGTATGTTCGGGTGTGGGCATATATTATTTATTTGTGTTGGGAAAAACCAGAGATAATTAGCGATAATTATCTCAATGCGAAATATTTTTTTTCCAGCTGTGCAGATAAATGGCCAAACAGAAAATACCAAGAGCAATAATAATTGGCAGAAAATTAAATATGGGACAAACACAATTTTAACGTGGAAAACTTCCCTCAAATTGAGAGAATAAAAACCACGGACCTGTAATACTTCCACTGGAATAATTAATGGGTACACCAAGAGTCTTCCTAATAACAATATGGAATATCAATCAACAATAACAACCCTATAACAACCTTATAACAACCTTCCACTAAAATGGGTATGCCAAAGTAACTCTCAGAGAAGATAAAACTACTCAAATTATATATTAAAATAACAAACTCAGTGGTGGGAATAACATACTAAATTTGTAGATCAAACGAAGCAAGTTTGCTACACACCTGTTACCACCACTGGAACCAAACCCTTATTTTTCTTCTCTGACAACCGTTCTTCTTCCGTTGTCTTTCTGTGTGTCTCTTAGGGATTTCTAAATCCTTTTTATTACCTTCAAGTGGGTCAAGTTGATTATATATTTAGAGTTTTGATATTAATAAAAATATTTTATAATAACAATATATTTGACTTCAAAAAGTAAGAAAGAATATTCATATTTTTGAATAAAATCTATAATAAGATTTGATTCAAATTTATAATTGAAGAAAATCAAAAATAAGATTTGATTCAAATTTAAAATTGAAGAAAATCTAAAATAAGATTTGATTCAAATTTATAATTGATGAAAATCTAAAATAAGATTTGATTCATATTTATAATAAAACAAAATCTGTGACCAAGTTGAAAAGAAGATATGGTCAAGATTTGAAGAATATTTGATCAACATTTGAAGAAGATTTAATTAAGATTTGATCATCATTTGAAGAAGAGTTTATTTGAAGAATTTACAAACTCAAATCTACACAAAATAGAAACAAAATCCATATGAAGAATTTACAAACTCAATCTACACAAAATAGAAATAGAATCAATTTGAAGAATTTAAAAACTCAATCTGAACAAGATACAATTCAGAATTAAACAATGACTAAATTGAATCCCAAATTTTCACTATAAATAGACGCTCAAGGCTGAAGGAGAAAAGCATCGAAAAGAAGAAAAGAATAGAAGAACTCAAGCTCAAAGTTCTTAATTGATCTTAGAGTTCAAAGAGAGAAACATTTGTTCAAGTTGGAAATATTTTTTAGTGTTGTTTTCTTAGAGTGTGAGAATTATTATTATTATCAGCTTTGTTAGAAGCAACTACTCAAGTTTCAATCTTTTGTATCCAACCCGATAGTGATTTAGTTCCTTGTTCAATCTGGGATTGTCATGTTGTTACGAGAAGACTTGACTTGTAGGGTCAAGGTGGTTAGTTCCTCAAACGTTTGGGGTTGTCAGGCTGTTTGGGAAGACTAGCTTGGAGGGTTAGGTGCATTGTAATTCAAGGTATTTGAATTAGTGGATTAAAGTCTTTTCAATGAAGAGACTGGATGTAGCCAAGTAAGTGGTGAACCAGGATAAATATATGTGTCAAATTAATTATGCTTTTATTGTTTACTGCTTCTGAATCCAATTGCTCCTTATCTGAGTAATTCATAAAAACCAACCAACCTTCATCAAATTAGTAAAAAGTTATCAATTTTATCAAACACAATTCAACCTCTCCTTCACGTGTTTGCACCTTCATAGAGTTGTTAGGAGTGTTTAAAAGTGGGATAATTCAATATTTCTTCTTTCTAATTGTAGATTAAATTTAACGTAAGTGTCATTTCTATTGTTGTTACTCGCTGTATTAGGCAATTAAATAAATTAAGTTCATCATCACTAGTTTATTTAACTATCCATTACTTACTTCAAATATTATTTTGATTATTTAATTGAGTTAAAAAAAATGAATTATAGATTATACTTAATTTATTTTCTAAGTGAAATAACTGGGATTGTTGGCTTTTTTGCATAGGAATGATTATAATTAACTAAAGGTGTAATTGAGTTCTTGTTGACGTTATTATTGTCTTATAATTTAGCTTGTTGAGTTGAGCACAAAGTACTATTTTCTTTGTTTAATGACTATGTTTAAAAAACAATAAATTTTAATTGTTGAATTATATGTTTATTATAAGTATTCATGTACCTGTATAAGGTTCTAATTTCCTTATAAAAAACAACTTGTAAATTTATTCAAAGGAAAATTGCAGACACTATCAACATAAAATGTTCAGAGGAAGTCCCAGACATAATTAACATAGAATGTTCAGAGGAAGTTCCTTGAAGAACTAACATAAAATGTTTAAATGAAATTCCGGAACAGATCCAGCTAAAAATATTTAGAGGAAGTTCCAGGAAGAATTAATATAGAATGTTCATAGGTTGTTCCAGTCAAAATTAACATAGAATGTTCAAAGGTTGTTCCAAAAAGAGTCAACACATAATATTTTGAAGAAGTTCTAGACATATTAACATAGAATGTTCAGAGGAAGTTCAAGATAGAGTCAACACAAAATGTTTAGAAGGAATTCCAAACAAAATTAACATAGAATGTTTATAGACCAGATATAACAGTTAACACCATACTATCCACAAACATTCAACACTCAATCTTTCAATTCAGTAGCAAACCAAAATTCATACAACATACATAATGGTTTCTAAAAATTTGAATGGAAATACCAACAATATATGCATGCAAAACCTTACCTTTTCCCCCATTCTCAATTTCAAAACCCCATTATTTCAAAATCCCGAAAAGGAAATATTCAACAAAAAAAGATGCTGAAATCAACCATAGAATGTCTTCTCAATTTCCAGCTTAGTATCGTCAAGCCATTAAGGAAAAAGGCCACTACCAGGATAGGTAACAAAGAGATAAGTTTAGGTTTTCTGAATAACTCTTCTCAAAAGGATGTTAACAAGTAATCTAAGAATTTCAACACTTAGAATAAAAAAGATTATGCAGAGCAGCTGTGTTTGCTTGTAGTTGTTGTTTTTTTTGTTTGGTGAATTCTTCAATGAGGTAGAGCCATTCGCAAGATATTTTTAGGTTTTCTTGCCTTTGACCCAATTTCACAAGATCAACGTGTGTTTATTGAAGTTTCCATAGCAAGTCTCTGTAAATTCGTATACTTGAAGTGAATCTGTATCAATGATTCTACATATCATGATATGAAATCAGAAGTAGTAGAGGATATGTAAATAGAGCATGTCTCACAGACCATCACAAAACAAAATAGATTCACGGTGATTAGAGGATGCGTAGAGTTTTGTCTTGTTGGAGCAATGACTTTATCAGAGCATGTGACTTCTTTAGAGCATTGACATCATTAGAGCCTTGACTTTCTTTCAAAGCATTGATTTTCTCTAGAGGATATATAATAACTCAAAGTTTGACAATTAGACTCTTGGTGTGATTATCAAAGGTAGAGGCAATCACTTTTTTTCATGCTTATCCAAGGTGGAGGTAGTCACTTGCTTGTCACGCTTGTCAAAGGAAGATGAATCAGAACATGATTGTATTCATATGAGGCAACTGAGCTAGAACATTGCTTGTCACTTGTTTGTCATGCTTATCCATGGTAGAGGTAGTCACTTGCTTGTCACGCTTGTTAGGGGAAGATGAATCAGAACATGATTGTATTCATATGAGGCAACTGAGCTAGAACATTGCTTGCATTTCCAGAGGCAACTGAATCAGAGGATATAACATAATATCCAACAAACTTACTTGTTCTATGAACTGCACACTTATTCGAAACATTGGTGCATTTTGTGAACAATTTTTAATTTTAAATAAAACATTTTAGCAAAGCTCCCCCTACTCCCTTTCAAAAGATGCATATTTAAATCATTAGATGAATATGTTCCGATAGAGCAAAAAGGAAAACAGTGAGCTATGAGTTATAAATGGGTTCTTAAAAATAGTTCCTTTCAAAAAGATACATTCTCCCGCTGTCAAAATATCACAACCTTACTAGGAAAACTGTGTATATTTATGGATTAATTGAATTTTGATTGGCCAAAGGCTCAAATAAATTTAATGTGAGTAGAGTTAGAATGTATATACATTTAACCATTCACTTTCTTTTACCAGAGGCAATCATATAGAGGATTCAACATCATTCTTTTGTAAACGTTAAATTCAGACGCTACTTTATAAAACTGAATATGTCCTTAGCAAAAGGTTTTGTGAAAATATCAGTCCACTAATGATCAGTGTGCAAGTGCAAACACGAGAAAAGAGGATTGAATTGTGTTTATCTAAGTTGGATTCTTTAATTATTTGATTAAAACTAGTTCAGATTTGATGACTTAGAGCAGAAGTGGTAGCGAAACTAAGGAATGTAGAAGTAAAGTGACACAAGTAATGTATCCTAGTTCACCAATAACTTGACTACATCCATTCTCATAAGCATTTAATCTACTAATTCAACAACTCTAATTACATAACACCTGACCCTCCAAATCAGTCTTCTCAAACAGCCTAACAACCCGAAACTTTTGAGGAACACAATTACCTTGACTATACCAGCCAAGTCCTCTCCACACAACCTGACAACCCCTTGAAGGCACATTAACACCAGGGTTTGATTACAAAGGTTTATAACTTGATTGGTTTGCTTCTACTAAGAAGATTTGATAAAATGATTTTTCCATACTACAACACTTAGAATAATTTTCTTTGAACAAGTGCTTTGCTGGAACTTCAAACCTTCAACTCTGAATACTTAGAAATTGAGCTCTTGAGGCTTTCTAAACAACTTTTGATTTTTAGGATTTCTGAGTTTGTGCATTCGTGTTGTTCTTGCTTTTCTTTTTCACCCTTGATCCAATATTTATAGTTGAAATTAGGGCTTTCGTTTAGTCTTTGTTAATTATGAATCATATCTTTGTTTCTGCTTGGTGTACAATGATCTTTTTCAAAAATAATTTTCATTTAGATGCATTTTTATAATATGTCAATTAGCCAATTCTTTATTTTTTTAATCTGATCTAATCAATTCTTCTAGAATGATAATATTTGTATTTTGTTCAGATTGTGTTAGGAAATTGTTCAAATTTCATTTGGAATTTGTTCAACTAAATTTTCCTTCACACGCTTGATTTGATTTAGGCGGAAACAAACACTAGACCATGTTCTTGGACCTTCATAATTTTTGATATGGCCAAGTGAAATTTTTCTTTTATCAGAATTGTTGACTTTCCATCAGAGACATTGACTTTTCTTCATTAGAGTATGACTTGTTTGATGGAGTTAGATGTTGTATTCTTTGTTTTAACAATTAGCATTAGAAGCATATGCAAAGTTGTGCGACTTATAGTTAGTGGCTTGGGAAAATCACATTTCTTTCCTTATCAGAGTTCGAGCAACATAAGAGTGTGTGTTGCATATCAGAGGCAACATTTTGGCATGTGTTGCATATTCAGAGTCAATGCAATAAATACTTCAGATTCATACTTGAACTTTGGCTTCAATGGCATGCTAAAAATAGACTTCAAAGGCATGCTAGAATACTGTTCATTAAAGGCATATTGAAACAGTGTTCATCAGAGGCACACTGAAACAATATTCCTTAAAGGCACACTGACACACTATTCATCATAGGCACACTAAAACATTTCTCATTAGAGGCACATTGAAACATTGTTCATCAGAGCCATACTGAAACATTATTCAATAGAGGCACAAAGACTTCAAAAGCAAATTGAATCTTTCAGAAAAAGTTTCACATCCAGTCTTTAGACCAAAACTTTAGAGGAAAATATCAGAGGCATGATGTGCGTTATTTTACAAAGCATTTCGTCTACTGATTTGTCTTTGTTTCCTCTAACTTTTTTACTTCCTTTGGTCACTATCCTCTGGTCGTTTCCTCTAGTGGTGTCCTCTGGTGGGATCCTTTAGTCGCTTCCTCTGATACCTTCTTCTTATTTTCTTCTTTGCATACTTAGTGAAGCCAAATTTATTGTTCTCACAAAATCCTTTTGTTAACATAAAAAATATAAGTATAAAACCAATTTGATTTCAAAATAGTGTCGACAAATTTAATATCTAAAATACCGTTATGGACATTGTCGACACCTAATTTTGTCCGTCTTTTCTTAAAATTCACAAAAAAAATTAATTTAATTTTTTAACCAAACTTTTTTTTTTACTTCAATATATAAGTTTAATTTAATTTTTTGTATGATATTTGCTTGTTAATGAAAAGAGATATATGTTAGGATTTATTTATTTTTGTTTACAACCCTTTTGGTCAAATAATAACACAGTAATAAAAATTAATTCAAAACTTTTATTTTTATTTAATGAAAAATAAAATAAAATAAAATATAAAATTAATAGATATGAGATGTTTTGGAGTAAATTAAATATGAATGATTTCTATTTAATATAATTTTTTGGAATTTCTTAAAAAGGGTTCAAAAAATCATATTTTAAACAATTATGGTAGGTTTTTGAAAACACTAGAAATTACCTTAATGAGCATTAAGGAGAATTATTGTATACTTAAGAGTTTTTAGCTAGTATAAGCTATTAAAATGCTGATCAATCTGAAAAACTCTAAACTAACTAAATATATGTTTAGATTGATGTTGAATTTGACATAATCATAATGATTCATTGTTTTTCTTTTTGATAAAAAATCACTTTTAAATTATGATCCACGGTTAAATTTGATGTTGAAAATCACTTTTTTCATTATTATTTTTTTTAATAATAAAAAGCAGTTATAAAAAATAATTTGTTTAGAAGTTTCTAAAACCAACTTCTCAAAAAATCAAATTTTAAATTATTTTTAGATTTTATTTTTTAAAAAAGCTATAACAAACAATACAAACTTTCAAAAAGTAATTGTTTTATATAGAAGTGTAACAATCGCCCCCTGTGTTTTGGCATGAAACAAACATTCTTACTTATTTATTTATAACATAACATAATCTATATATTAACAAAACCATTTTATTACTTAAGGCATCAATTCTTGATGAGCACGCACATGGACATAAATAAAAGGGATGTCATGAAACATTACCATCTTGAGGATTAGTTAATGAAGAGATGAGATGAATTTCAGCCCATAAGAATACAAAAAATAGCAACACACTTAATATTTCCATGTTAAAAATAGTTTTCACCAAACTTCTTGACAATTTCTTAATATAGCACAAACAATTGGATCAATTTTTATTTTTTATTTTTATTTTCATTTTTATTTTTAAACATCGTATCACTCCTAAAAATATATAAGAATTAATTACACAACACATTTAGACAACTAATTCACAATTCTCAAATTTACAACTCACATTCACAAAGTAAAATAATTCACAATCCCACATCTACATTACACTAATCAGAAGAAAAAAATAAACAATTCACACAATCATAATTTACACACTTAATTTCATAATCTCAATTCCCATACTAAAATCGTTAGCAGTTCGAGGGGAAGATGAAAGAAAGTTAGGGAACAAAGAAGAGAGGGAGCAGTAAAATATCACTATTTTGTTTTTGATTTTAGAAGAGATGTTAAATTTTACTATAATTAACTCACACTAATATGAGTCCTGATTTCAAACATCCGGGGCAAGACGTACAACTTAACAATATCGATATTTGTCAATAGAGTTAAGAATTTAAGGACAACTTATCACTATTATTCAAATAACCTATCATTATTATTTATAACATAAAAAAATAAAAAAAATATAGGAATGTCGTGGTCCATGCGAAGTCCAATGGACCGATAATCAAAAGCACAATTGAACTACCAGAATTAATTAATTGATGAAAGTTTTTTTTTCTTATCCTCAAATCTTTTAAAAAAATCTCAAATTTTATTTAAATTGATTAATTTAAAGGTGTATTTTATACGTTTGTATTAATCAATTCGATTGTATATTTTTATAGATTTAAAAATATTGAGGTGAGAAACTTAGTTTAACTTTTCTTGGTTTTCAAGTGATTGGTGCACTCTTGGATTGTTTGATTACTATTCATAAAAAATGTTACATGAAGGTGTCACTTGAGAGTATTGTAAATTACTATTTCGTTCAATGAAGGTGAAATGATGTGTTCTTTTACGTTTAAGAGACTAAAGCAAAAAAAGACAGTTTAAAAAAAAACACGAAACCAAAAGAATACCTATTTCAACAATATGTATAGATTAGATAACAAACAATTTAAATTAATTTAAAATCAGAGAAAAATTAACAATATTCTGTACACTAAGAATTTGTTAGTTACTAATATTCATGTTTAAATAAAATGTTTAAAGAATAAGTTGCTAAATACAAATCTTATATTTAGAATTACTTAAAAAGCTTGTGCATATATATATATATAGGACCGTTTTAAAGATTTAGGAGATATTATTCAAATCTTAAGAATTAGGTCCCTAATAAAAAAAAAATACAATTATTAAAATTAAAAAAAATTGATAAAATAAATTTTAGTCAATATAAAAAATTCTTAACTTTTAGTCCTTAAATTTATTTATTTATTTTTAGTTCATATTTTGAATTTTTTTTTAAAAAAATGAAATTTTTAGTTCCAAAAAAAGTCTATATAAAATTAAAATAGAGACTAGTTGTGAATAAATTTTTTGAAGGAATAAACTTAAAAGATAGTAATCTTATAAGAATGAAAAATATATTTAACTAAAAAAAATCACCCTCATTTTAATTAAAAAAAAACTAAAAAAATTTAGGACCTTCACCAATTGTTAAAGATCCTGTGTTATTAGACTGCTTGTACATCATAATAGGCGACTATATTAATAAATGATAAAATGGAACACAACGTGAAAGTGTAGAAAACGAATTGATAATTCAAAATACAAGGTTTTAGTATTTGATAATATAATTTACAAAAGTAGTAAACAACATTTAAGAAGACAAATTATAAAAAGAGAGCTTTAAAATTCTTAAAAGAATTTTTAGACAAATATTTTCTTTCTCAGAAAATTGATGCATCATAACTGCTATGAGTTGCTCCTTTATAAACTAAGGATGCATACTTAGACGACAATAATACCTTACTTTTTCCTCAAACAAAGAAAAAACATATTATTAAGTTAAAAATATAAACAAATAAAAATGTATAGTAATAATGACTCATGTGAGTGCGTAGTGACCCGTATTAGTGAATCATAAAACGAATAGTAACAAAATAATAATTTGTCTCTAATCATTTCTTCGTCAACAACAATGTCTTTAACTTTTTTCATCAAACTTTGTTTTATTTTCGAGTCTTGCATTTTACCTAACATATCAATTAATTAAATTAATTCTATTAACACAAATATTAAAATCACGTATGTCTATCCCTAGACATTTAGAAGAGTTATATAATTCTTCTGATGATGATTCATTTATTTGATTAATAACATCTTTGTAGTCAGATTCTTCGTTCAAAGAACTTTCAGCATGATATAAATCAATATATTATTTAAGATTTTAATAAAAATTTCTTTTAATTCTTCTTGAATATTAAAGTTATTTATATTATTAATTTTTTCTTTAACTCTATATGTTTTTGCATAATGACCAAATTTTCTACATTTAAAACACTTTGCAAGTTTTTCTTTTGTTTTCTTTTCCCCTTAGTCTTATAATATTATTGATATTTACATGAGTGTTTTTTATAATTTCTAAAATTTCTTCTTTTAATAAAAAGTTTATTGAATGTTAATTTCTTCTTGCTAGTAGACATACTCTTGAGTTTAGCTTACTATTTCAAACTGCTCACATACATAAAGAACCTAATTTTCTTCTACTATGAAGACTTTCATATTCAATCTTATTTTGTAATTTAGAATCAATACAAATTTATATTCCTGTTTTTACTATGGAATTATATATTTCTCCCGTACTTAAATCACTATATGGTACAATTCCATAATTTTTTTTTGTAATATTGCTTTTTACTTTTTCTACAAATAATTTAGGTAATTCTCCAATAAATATTTCTTTCTAGTAATATGTTGCTCCATCTAACCTAAGATAAAATTAGAAAAAAAAACAAATATTTATACCAGTGATAATCACACATAGTTGGACAATATAATCAAACATACTTTCTTACTAGGAGGTTGGTCTTTGCTTCTTGATCTTCCTTCGTTCCTTCCTTCATAAGTCATAACCAAATTGTCATAGATTCTTTTTGTTGTCTCTTTGTCAGTACACTTATCAAATTCCTGGAAGGTGATTGCATTGATCATAAAAGTTCTGAACTTGTGATATATCTTGTACATCTTCAGTTCATCATCTATCTTTTTCCTTGAAATTTTAGTACCATCAGAATTTGTTGGAGTAGTGTAACCATCTTCCACTAACTCCCAAAGTTAAGGATCTTGATAAAATAAGAAACTCCTCAGTATGTCCTTCCAGTACTCAAATCATTCATTATCAAACAAAGATAGCCTTTTGATGTTTTCTCCAGCAGCTTCTTCACCAAATTCAGACATTGCCAAATCCTTGAATCTTTGTTCAAACACTATAAAGTGCTAATTTTTGAAACCGAACTCTTGATGCCAATTAAAGGTGCAAACATGAGAAGGGAGTTGAATTGTATTTGACTAAGTTGGATTCTTTTTTCTAACTTTTTTAAAACTGGTTCGAGTTTGGTGACTTACTTAGAATAAAAGTAGTAGCAATCGAGTTAAATGATCAGAGGCTGAAGTAAAACAAAAATTGCATAATTAAAATGTCACAAGAATTTATTTTGGTTCAAAACCAACTTGGTAGCTACGTCTAATACCCTCACTCGGAAGGATTTATTCCACTAATTCAAAGCTTGAATTACATAGCACCTGACCTTACAATCCATTCTTCTCAAAACAACCTGACACCTACCGACTTTTTGAGGAACACAAACACCTTGACTTTACAAGCCAAGTTCCTCCACCTGCTAAGGAAATAAAAATAAAGGATTGAGATATAAAATCTCAATGAACTATGAAAATAAAGGGTCTGGTAGTTTAAAAATATTTGTTTCATATATATGAATAAAAACATGAAATTATGATGCATCTTTTTATGATTCTTTCATTATGATTCTAAAACTATGCATGACCTCAAATCCTTTCTTTTTAAACAAAGAAAAGGTTCCCAATATCTTGATATGGATCACCAAGATAATTGAGTCTTGATTGGTAAAGGCGGTTTGGCCAAAATAAGCACAAAAACCTTAACGCTATAGTAAAACTTCTGGATTTGATTGAGATATTACTTGAAACTTTTAGGTGAAAAAAAATCCATGATAAAGCATAAGCAATGAACCTCAAAAATCCAAAATATTAGAAAAATAAAGGAAAAAGATAAATCAATTCTTGTATTGTAACACCCCAAAATTTTCATATATATTATATATGTATCTTTTTAGTAATTGCTATTATTAAATTAATAATTATTCTATGTGTAAATAAATTAAATTAAATTTTATCACACTCTATTCTACCTAAATAATTATAATCTATATTTTTATTTAATTGTTTTGACGTGACAATTACATGGGGACTATTTATGATGTCATTATTTCATAAATGGACATTTTTTATTTGATTAGTTTCGATAATCATGAAATTGATGTGTTAGATATGTTTGTTTTATTTTGTTATGTGTGAGTGAATTCTTGTCTTGCTTGATTTATTTTAGTTGATAAAATATTTGTTCAATTATTTAATTAAATTAGAATTTATATGTTATATTATTTGTTAGTTTTATTTGCGATCAAATAAGTATTCATTTTAGGAAATATTATAGAGTTAGTGAAACCAACCTTTATGTATAAGTGTTTTGAAAATATTTTTGGTTCATCCTATAAAAACAAAAAATTAGTGAGTGACTCATTCTTTCACTCTCCTTTATGACAAGATTTTATGACAATTCATGGTGTTTTCTTGACATAATGTGCATTAATTCATTTTAAACACCTTTAAATTATTTTTTAAAGGAAGATTATAAATTTAATTATAAGTTTTTTTGTGCAATTAAGAGAGGACACAAAAAGACTATTGTCTTTTTTGTATCTCATGCATTCATCTCTTTTAAACTAAAATTATAATTTTATTATAACTGTCTACAAAAAAAATTCTATGAAATTTTTGGTTTCGTAACTATTAGATAAAAAAATTAAAAGGGTGATGTGATAATCTCTAATTTATTTATTTAATTAAAATTAGTGTGTGACACCCTTCAATATATGGTGAACTCTATTAGTTAATCCAAATTAACTCATACATATAAATACATATGATTTCAATTGGCTTTGTAACAACCTAATAAAATTAAAGAAATAGTAATTATTGGTAGTATAATGTTGGACTTAAGTGCACTTCAATTTTAGACAAGAAATCAATGGTAATAGTGCAACGTAAATAGCTTATCTGTTCCTACATTTCCATTAGACATCTTGTTGTCACACCTATTTGTCATTCGTACACTCTCAAAATAATTTTCTGAGTCATAAATTCCAATATCTATCGGTGTTGAATTCATTATTGCCTCATGAGCTATTTCTCGTGCAAATTTAGAGGTGTTAAGAAAGAAAGCGCCTAAGGTAAGGGCTTTTCCCCATGCAATGTTAGGCTAGATATTAAATTAATAGTTTGTAAGATATTGATATATGTCTTGATGTCTTAAAAGAAAAATATTGATTTTTAATTGCCTTAAAGAATTTAACTATAATATTTTATTTTTATGAGTAATATGTTTGCTTTGATAAACTTAATTATAAATTTCGATTTTTATTATTATAACATGAGTAATATGTTTGATGTCATATATTTGATGTAAAGTTATTATTTGTGTGTTGTTTATGTGTACTTAATTATAAAGCTATGATTTTTATTATGATCTCATGAGTAATATTTTTTAGGATGTCCTTAATTTAAAG
>NC_021166.2:18541444-18562813 GCF_000331145.2 Cicer arietinum
TTCGTTTCAAAGTTTTGATTTTTTAGAAATCTATATGAGTCTTGGGGGAATATGTGAAAAGTTTTAATTTTAATTATGATAAGATGATTAAGTTGATTTTTGTGACCTGTTTAACGGCAAACCTTGATTTGTATGACTAAAACAATTAATCGGAGAAAATTTATAGTAGAAGAAATAAAATTTATATTTGTATGTGTTATTTGAGTTTTGAGTTCTATCAATAACACGTTGTTAATCCAATTTTATAGGTTATAAAATGAAAGTTATGACTGTAAGACATTTATTCACGTGTTTGTGTATTATATATTTGGGATAACAAATTTATTGACTCTGGAAGCGTTCATGAGAATAAAACTTTGATGTCATATGTGATTAAAATTTTATCTTGAATATTTTATATTTGTGGTTGCCTAATTGTGTTTTAAATAGTGATATCTTTGTGGTTGCCTAAGTGGCTAGTGATTTGTGTTTTTAATATTTTATACGTGTGGTTGTCTAAGTGGTATGGTTGGTGGTTTGTGTTTTAAATATTGTTATCTTTGTGGTTGCTTAAGTGGTTGTTGATTTGTGTTTTAAATATTTGTTATCTTTGTGGTTGCCTAAGTGGCAGGTGATTTGGGGTTAAATGTTGTTATATTTGTGGTTGCCTAAGTGGCTGGTGATTTGAGTTTTAAATAATGTTATCTTTGTGGTTGCCTAAGTGGCTGGTGATTTGTGTGATTATCTAAGTGAGTGGTGATATGTACCTTTGAGCATCATTATCATTTCATAACATATCATATGCATCTTTGTGGACGCATGTGTGACTGGTTTAATTTTTCTCCATTGGTATGTGTGACTTCTGTGTGGACGCCTGTGTGGCTGGTTATATCCGGATCATATATATTTAGGAGCATGCATAACTTGCATATATTTTATTGTTAATTTATTTTGATTTAACTATTTGCTCTACGGTTGCTACTTGAATTATTTTGATACATTCTATGACTTTTGATACATCCTTGAGAACTATTAAAGAATTAATTTTTTAAATCTTTTATTACGAAAGGATTTTATATTCATATTTTATAGTTGTTAATTTATTATTTAGTTTAATTTTGTTGTAGGATGAACTGACCCCTTACACCAACATTTAGGTACTAATGATCTCAAAGAGTTGAATGAATGATGTATGAATGATGTTTGATTGGTGCACACACGTGGGAAAATGAGACTTTTACTTAAAAAAAATGTTTTGTATTACTAAATTTTTTGTAGTACATTGTAAAGTTGTTTACTCTTCATCATTAACTTTTAATAGAAATGTGGAAGTGAGATTTTATTTACTAGTAAATAATTGAATGTCATTAATTCAGTAAACCTTTCTTTTGAATTTCACTTAAATATAATTTATTTTATTTTGGAGCATAAATGAATATTGATCCAATAACTGGAATATTAATTTGCAAATAAATGAATAAATAATATTTTAGTAAATTGCATTACATTCTTTTACAAAAAAAAATATATCAAGTCATTTTCTGACGCATCTTCAAATTATTACATAATGAACTACTTCTAAGAAAAATAATTATAGTTGTTTCATAAAGAAAACAAATATTTTTAAGTAATTTTTTGATCAAAAATTTAGGGCGTTACATGTATCTTAACAAAAATAATTTCATAGGATAAATGTTTGTTGTTAATTAAGTAGTTAAAATTAGTAGAATTTTGATATCTTCTAAATAAAATGAGAATAATTATAATTATTATAAAACTGTACACAGGATAAATAATTGTCACTAAAGAACTAGTTAAAATTATAATTTTTTAAATATCAATAAAAAAAAATGAGAACGATTATAAATAAAATAACTATAGCTATTTTCACACTTTATATGTTAAACAAATGTTCGTTTTTAATCCATTACTTAAAATTATTATTTATTCATATCTTTTAAATAAAATTGAAAGTAATTATAATATACTAATTATCACATCATACTCACATCATACAAGTTCTTACTCAAATTTTTTTGAAAATAATTGTAATCTTCAAGATAATTTATCACTTATGAGATTAGACTATCATACACATGACAAGTTTTCACTAATAAAAAATCAAACTCACTATCATAAACGAGACTATTTTATCTATGCAATTATAATCATGATTTATATGTTTCACTTTAATTTAAATATATAACACACAAAGAAAATAGTGCATTCATATTTTACGAGCCTTCATCTCCCATTGCTTCTAATTTTCTAAGCATATTCACAATTTATATAAGTAAATATATTATTATTTGAGTCACATTAAAAAAACACAATCAACCTTGAATCAATCTGATCACACCCAAGCATTTTACTAGTTTAATATAATAAATAAATTAGCTCTTCTTAACTTTTTTTTTGTCAACATCTCTAGTCAAAACTACAATATTTGTAAAATTAATTAAACAAAATCTAATAAATCAAGATTAGTTTTTCCCTAAATTGATTATTCTATATTGAGTAAAAAATTAATATTCCACTATATAAACTCTAAGCTCTTTCTGAATTTACTTTGTTGAATATTCTCGATCAATAATTTATTTTGATAAATATTTACACCATTAATTGAAACATTTATTTAGCCAATACTTTGATTGACTAAATATTTAGTTAATACGTTATCTATTAAATATCTAAATTAATATATAAAATAAATTTTATGAATGTGAAAATTTTACTTTTATAATGTTTTATAATATAGGTTTTATATTTAAAAGTTTTTAATTTTTAGTTTGCGTTAATTTATTTTTTAATTATTTTGTATACAATCTTTAGATATAATTAGTTTTTACAATATATAATATTTACATCCTTCAAATGTAAAAGACAACATAATAACAATGAAGACATGTACTATACTTGATAAGTTTTTATTGTAGGTAACAAAGTGATAATAATACTATCTAAAACTCACAGACACAATAGTAAAATTTTGAATTCGAATCCAATACATGATTTATAATTTAACCATATAAGTATTTACTAATTGAGTTAGACTATACGAAAAGTTTTATTCGGGTTAATAGTTATTATTAACATATCTAAATAGCTTAGTTTCACTTCTTTGATAGATAGATTCAAATAGCATATCTAAATAGCTTAGTTTCACTTCTTTGATAGATAGATTCAAATAGCATGATTATTACTTACTATTATAGCTTAGTTTGACTACTTACTACTTTTGATTATTAATTATTTTATACTCCATAAAATATTACCTTAATTTTTTTTTTTCTATTTGCATTCTTTTCTAAAATTTCATCTATAAATATATGATTTTTTTAAACAATTATTTTAACTTTCATATAATTAAGATTATTCACTTTCAAAGAAAAGATTAATTGAAAGTGCAATGTCTTTATTTATCCAAAAATTTCTTTTGATATGTGTGTTGACATTACTAGTCGTGCACAATGTACTGGGAAAAGACCATGTGCGTATTACTAACAGATTGACAAACAATATGGAGTTAAGTGTTCATTGCAAATCTAAGGATGATGACCTTGCGATTCGTATTCTTCATTTTAATGAAAGCTTTAGTTGGAGATTCAATAATAACTTTATAGGCACAACACAGTTCTACTGTTCCTTTAAGTGGAATAATGATTTTCAATGGTTTGACGTATACGTAAAAGGTATAGTATGTAAATCTTGCAATTGGATTATACATGAAGATGGACCTTGTAGGACAAATGACAATGGAGACAAGATATACGGCTGCTATCCCTGGAATCATAATTGATAACACATTATACATTTGTTCACCTTAATAATAATCTGCTTGAGTGTATTGATCTATAAATATTAAATAATTTTAAATAAAGAATTTTAGTTAGTTGTACTTACAATCTGGTTGAATTAGCTAAACTTATGAATACTATTTATTTTCCTAATATTCATAATTGTTATTGTTAAATATGAAAATATATAACTTTGTTTCAATTATTCTAACAAGTTAGATATTTTTATTATTATTAAAATATTATAACTATTATTTATTTCAAATATTTAATTATTCAATTTATGTAGAAGTGCATATAAAATTTATATATTATAAAAGAATTGTTTGAGACTATATTACAAATTGTAAAAAATTTATTTTCATTGGTGTGTTATGTTTGCTCGATTGTCTTTGTGGGTTACTAAAGACAAGGATTTACGAAGGCGAGATGCATATTCAGTAAGTTATTCGAGTTTATTGTTGTCATGAAGTTCTTTATCTTTTCTTATGTTGCGCGAAATCTTCAATCGAGGTATGAGGTGAGAGTGAGTTCGAATCCATGAGTGTAAATTAAGTGAGATAAATTAGAAAATCGTATTTCCCACAATTCATTTGGGGCTGGATACGTAAGGCTGAAGCCGTTTGAGTAATAATTGACTTATGAGCAAACTTGAATTTGGTGAGGTTAAAAAAATGAGTTAGAAACTTTTATAAGATGTTTGATATGATTTTGAAGATCGTGTGGTAGTTAAATTATTATAGAATTGTGTATTTGATGTATTATGTACTTTGTTTATACCCACCCTTGATATTGTTATATGATATTAAATGTGATGAATTGTAATTGTCTGCATTGAAATTGACGTGGTGTGTGTGAATGATCTAGTATTATTATCTGTGAGTGAAAACCCTATATTGTAGGAGCTTGTGTATTATGATGATAAATTTTGAATGTAATTCTATGACTATGGAAATATGCAATGAAGATGTGTACTTGTTGACTATGAATATCATGAAATGCATATTGTGTTTAATTGAATAGTGACAAATTTGACCTGTGCCGATGATGATGATCTTAATGGAGTGAGTAGCCTAGGTCAACGAAGGGAGAAAATAGATGTTATTTCTTTGAAGTGGAGATTATCTTGTCATCATATAGGTAGGGTCTGATAAGCCTAGTGATGTTGAGGAAGTACAACTGAATGAGCCTGATCGTGGCAGTCTACTGTTGAGCCTAAAGGCAAGATTGTTAGACTTTGGAGGTATTTGGGTGGAGAACTCCTAGGTGACTTAGAGGTAGCCCTCCAAATTTCGGGAGCTACCATGCAACACATGTTTACTTCGACTATTGCGTATATGTCTCTTGGATTGAGTTGAGGGGATCTATGAATATGGTCAATTTGAATTGTCCGTCCACTTGCATGACGACATAATATCAAATTATCGGTTGGTGATCCATGCTCTGATAGGTGATATTGAACTAATTTATGAACTAATTTATGTTTTGTAAACTCTATCGAACAATTGTGTTATATTTGATCTTTTATTCGGAGATAAAAAATTAATTGTCTCTAAGTTTTGTACATGTTTTTATGCCAGAAATATTTGTTTAATAAACCTCAGCTATATTCGATATTACAAGATTTCTTAAATAGAAAGGTGAATAAAATTACAGAAAAAATAGAAGAAACAGATGACGATATCAAAGTTTTGTCTCAAAAAATGCAAAAGCATGAACCTTCCATATCATGAGATATAATCTTAATTGAATCATCAAACCGAGATAACAAAACACCATCCATTAGCTTACATATCTCAAGGCACAGATTATCAATTAAAACTACAATCTTATGATAGAAAGGACCGTAGCAAGGATCAATAGTCAAATGTTTTCTCATACACAAGATCCTCATAGCTGAGGCGAGTGTAGAGCATTCTTTCATCTCTAATAGGGTGTTTATGATATGAACATAATAACTAAAGCTTTCAGAAAGAAGAGAAAATTTAGAAGAACATGTTTATACTTATGAACACTTAAGGTTTTATTTCGAATGCTGCTTGAGCTCATAAGTTACAAGACATCTCGTTTTATAGCCAAGGAGATACACAAAGGACAACGTAAATACTATTCATGATCACGACCCATGATAAGCATTATTGGAATGCTTACAATTATTGGAGACATATTTATGACACACTTTGACTATTATGCCACATATGGACGAAATAAAGACTATTCAAGCAATAATTATACAAGACATGCAATAATTATACAAGACATCATCATGACACTCTTGGACCCATTATCCTTTAGAGATAGGCTCGTGACTTGGGGATGAATTCTGATCAGACAAGTACTCATCTGGAAAATAGCTAGGCGAATATTACGGATCATACTGCCAGATGTCTTCTAGCATCTCTCTCAAAGTTTCTTCACTGGGATTTTCGACAGTATCCATATCCATGGGATTATCTTCAAAATTCATTTTTGCAAGTTGTTGCTCAATTTTTATTTCAGAGTTCTGTTCTGGTCAAGTAGAGCTTTCTCCAGTTTCTTGTATCCTCCCTATCTGCCACTGAGAACTCTTAAGAACTTTATGACCGATGCATGAAAAATCTTCTGGACTAATCGGCTGCCATTGGGATGGAAGATCTCCATGACTGATGCAGGTTGTTTCAGCTTGGGCTTTTCCTTGATTATGAAGATTAATAAAATTGAGATAATCCACTAATTCATTCATAACCTTTAAATTTGGAGGATAATCTTCAACGGTTTCCCATAGATCAGCATAATTTGCGCTAATGAGGAGCTTAGTCCTAGAATCTGTCAGATATGGTCTATGTAGTATGAAAATCGTCTGAAGTTTGCTAAAAGCTTCCTGTGTTAATTTTGTTCCTTCGACCTCATCTAAGACCGGTTCTAATTGTTTCATCCACCATTCCAATGGAGAATATCATCCAAGTGCAATCCAAATCAAGGAGTTGTGATTTTTTGGATCTGTCAGGTGCTTGTACATTGCTTCAGTTGGGACAGAGATAAGCATAACATACAAGCTAGTTGCACACCAAATATACCATAAATGATTTTCAGTAAACTTAAAATTTGGGTCTATCATGAATGGTAAATAGAACGGTGTGTCTATACGGAAAGGGGAGTGATCTGGAAATCTTTTTATCTCTTTCATAATCTTCACCATAAAATAAAAAAGATTATTTTTGGCGTACTCTTTGAGTCTAGATGGTGAAAAGGACGGTTCCACTCCATGAGGAAAATCTTTGAAGGTAGAGCCATGGGCAGGTAGTGATTTGGTCATCAGAATCAATGGAAAGATGTGTTTTTCAATGACAATCTGGACAGGCTTCATAAGTCTGGAAAGTAAATTAGGAATCAAATTCTGATTTCCTTTGATATGTTTTACCGTAAAATCATATCTCGAAAACCAATCTTTGAGCCTAAGAGTTTGGGGATCCAGAGGCATTTTATTCTTAAACTCGAGAATCCTAGTGAAAGAAAAATTATCCATTTGGACCTCAAACTGATAACCCCTTAGGTGGAAGTCAAATTTTTGTATAATTAACTGCAAGTGCTTCCTTGTAGGTGGTGTGATAATGTTTTTCGGCTTCCTTGAATTGTCCACAAGCATGACCACAATAATGTTTCACTCCATTAATTTCTTCTATCAAGACTGCGCCTCTATAATGATCACTGACATCAGTTTGTAAAGTTCTTTTCCCATTTCTAGGAATTTTTAGGGCAGGTGGAGTCTGTGCAATCCTTTTGAGGGCTTTGACTGCGTCAGTGTGTTTTGGATCCCATGGTGGAGGATTTTTCCTAAGCAACTGTGATAGTGGACTTGTGTATCTAGCCAACCTTGGGATGAAATTCCTGATATAATTAATTATACCAAGAAATTGCTGGATTTGTTTGACAGTGAGGTTTTCATCTAGAAAATTTAACAGTTCTTTGGCTACGTGAGGTTGAGGTTGATATTTCCCCTGAGAGAAATGCATTCCCAAGAAATCGATCTCTATCTGGGCTATATGGCTCTTCTTTTCGAATAGCATTATTCCATGATCTTGGGCTATTTGGGAAATTGGCCCAATAAATGTTTATGAGCCTTTTCATCTTTTGAAAATAAAAACACGTCATCGATGTAGATGAGAATACTATCGATAATGGGCTCAAAAATTATAGTCATAGCCTTTTGAATTAGTGAGGAGCTACCTTAAGCCCAAATGGCAATATTGTCCATTGGTATTGAGCATTAGGAATGCAGAACACCGTTTTGTAACGGTCCTTAGGATCAATACCCAACTGCCAAAATCCCGACTTCATATAAAACTTGGAATAGATCTGAGCATCTTTGAGGAAGATGTTTAAAGAAGAGGTTTTAGGAATGGGAAATTTGTCATCTTTCAGAAAATGGTTAAGAGGTTTATAATCAATCACCAACCTCTTCCTCCCTCTTATTTTTTCAGATCTCTTTTCCACATAGATTGCTTGGCAAGCCCATTCGGATTTTGTGGATTCTATCAGTCCTTGTTGGAGTAACTGGTTGCATTCTTCCCGGGCCAAAGCTAAATCTGATGGGCTCATTCCTGGATGAGTAGCTTTGGTTGGATTGATATCCTCATTAAGCTTGAAGGGAAGTTGGACAAAAAAGTCTTTGTTTGTCCATAAAGGTTTTGGATGAGAGAATTGTCCATGATTGTCTGCACAAAGTTTGAGCAGTTTAGATTTGATTTCCTCGTATCCAACAAGAACTTCAGAAAGGGAATATAACTTCAATATTCCTGAATAAGGTTTAAATTCTCGCTTAAATTTGATTCCTGTAGGGAGAATTTGAAGCCTATTTGCTGCTGAATAAACATCCATTCCCACAACAATATCTTTGTTTGGGAGGCTACTACCAATGACCTTCATCCAAACTATGCATTCGGGGAAGAATCTGATTCCAATTTTTTCTTTTGTCATCAAATCTGTTCTGAAAGTCTTTCCATCTGCTGCTACAAAGTATGCAGCATGTTTCACCCATGTTTCTGTAGGGAGAATGCTTGGGTTCATCATTGTGATTTGTGCACCAGTATCCATATAGGCTATAACTTTCTTTGGATGAGAAAATTTTGAGGCAAGGACATGGACCTCAACACAAGGGAGATGAGGAGTAGGTAAAGTGCTTCTTATTTCCTTGAATGAGTAAATAGGAAAACATCCATCATCTTCTGATTCAGCGAACAATACTTCGTTTGAAGAAGAGCTATCTGAGGAGGAGTTTTGAAGAGCGAAAATTGTTTCTTCATCGGAAGAGCTTTGTTCATGGAAGAGCTTTGTTCAGAATACAAGGATTCTAGATCACCTTCTAGAGGTTGGAGGGAGTTGATCAACTTGGCGGCTTTGTTGGTCTTGTTAGTACATCTCTTAGAAAAATGTCCCTTTTCTCCACAAATAAAACACCTTTGATTTTCCTTTTTTCCCCTAAACGACTTTCTTATGAAGAACTTCAAAGCCTTCCTTTTCTTTACCTTCTTGAAGATCCTAGAAGGTTTGATGTATTTTTGCCAATGATGTTTCTTTCCTGTTGAACAACTGCATTTTTTATCTTTGCACTTGATTTCCAAATAAGGCTTCTTGCATGCCTTGGTGAATTTGGATTTTTGTTGTACAATTTCTGAGAAATGCTGGTGCAATCTACATAGTTTTTCAAGTGCTTCTAGTGTTATTTGATGTATCTGGTCGAGACTCAAGGCTTTAACATCTTTTTGAGCGGCTGCTATCATCCTATGAATTTCTGGCTGGAGTTCTTGAGGCAGTGAGGAGATATATGTATTCTTCAGACTATGGTCATTAAATCCATTGAGGACATAATACCTATGGGTCATTCTTTGATAATTTCTCTCAAGATCTTTGACTTTAAGGGAACAACATCTCATCTCAAAGAACTCTTGTCTACTTTGCCTATCAAATATCTCCATATCACCAATGAATTCGTTGTGGAGAATTCCAAGGACAACAGTAGTATTCACCAATCTGTGTAATTCGTCTTGTTTGAAGCTACCAAGGTTATGGTACCATTATTCCAATGTGTTTGTCATTCTGCAGCAAAATTCTTCGATGATCTTATAGGTGTCTGCACCTCTTTTCATCATTTGAGTGTCAAGCCAGGCGCCAAATTTAAGGAGTCTCTTTCTCCAAAGACTGGGTGGTATATCATCATGCGTGAACCATGGTCCATTATTTATTTTTGTTTTTCCAGAGACTGGATTTTCTTCAAATGGGTCCTCATAAGTGGATCCTTCCTCCTTTACATTCACCATGAAAAGTCTGGAGATGTTCGCGTAATTCTTTTCGGACTCTGGTTCTTGTTCTGATGCTGATGAAAAGGATTCAAATCTTTCATCAATTGATGCATCTTTGGAAGAATCATTTTCTTCAAAGGAAGAGGATTCTTCACCCTTTTTCTTTAAGAATTATGGAAGAGAATTCTTCACCCTTTTTCTCTCTGTGATTGTCATGGATTGAAAACTTTTATCTGGGGTTTCTTCTTTCGGGAATTTTGGAGGAGGTGTTTCAGGGACATCCTGGGAATTAGAGGACGATATACTTACGCAAATGGTTTTTTCTTTGGACCTGGAGGTTGAGGCTTTCTCAGTCCTGGCAGATTTTGGTCTATAGGTTGAGGGTATGTATTTAGCGTAATCTGATGGTGATGAAGCATATGTTGGATAGAAAGGAGAAGGTCTATTTGGTCGTGAGAAATAGGAATGAAAGTTAGGAGGATTAAAGAAAGGGTCTTCAACGGGTTTAGGTTTTGTTTCTTTGGAAGCTCTCAAGAAATCATCGATCTCTTTCACTTGGCCTTGTAACATTATGATTTTTCTTTCATCTAACATTCTTCTTAGGTCATGATCCAACTGAGAAACTTGAGTTTTCAAGGTTCTGTAATGCTTTTGCATTTTTTGAGACATAACTTTGAGATCGTCATCTGTTTCTTCTATTTTTTATGTAATTTTATTCACCTTTTCTATTTAAGTTCTGGAGAGTGTCATTTTGAGCAATCATGTTCTTAGATTTCCAATTAAGAACTTCTTCTGCCTGTGTCAGAGGTTTGAGTTTTCCATCGGGTTGGACTTCAGTGGGTTGTATGAAAGGTTTGGATGACCTGTTTGTGATTGGGTCTACCTTTCTTTCTAGAGCAAGGAATTGTTGGTCATATTTTGGTGTAAAAGCTGAGTACATGTAGCAGGGGATTGGATTGATATTTTTTGGAGGTTCTAAAGGTTTATAATGGTCTAAGGGAGACCATGAAATAAGGTCAGGATCATCTGGTGGAATAAGGTTTTCTTCTCTGAGGATCCTAAGAGCTTCTTCATAAATCTGGAGAAGAGGAGCTCTTTTTCGGATTCCTACCCAATGACCATTGTCTGAATCAATCCTTCTTTATGGAGGTGGTGGTGGTTTACACCTACCTTTCTTTTTCCTTTTAGGATGAATGATATATTCATCCATCTCATCACCATGCATTGAACAGTCGCAGTCTGGGTCACACTTAGTGGGATCTACATCCCAAATGAAATGTCCGTCTATTTTATCTGTATAGACGGGTTTTCCATATGTTGTAACCGCATGGATAGGACACCAGTCTTCCTCGAGCACTGGTTGAATCATCAGAGTTTGGAAAATCTGAGAGGATGAGCTACTTCCTTCGTCTGGGTTTTTGAAGATCGTCTTGATTGTCTTGTCTACAGATGATCTCCTGAAAGTTGCTTCTTGAGATTGGATCAACCTTCTGTCTTGTTGCATCTTTTCATAGTTTGTGATCCATTCAAGAGGAATAAGTTGTGTCAATTCTTCTCTCGATATTTTCCTAGGGATTTGGACAATAGATGGTGTTTCTTCTTCTTTATTAGTGACTACCAATAGATTTTGGAGTCAATAGATTATTTGGTGATGAAGAGTTGCAGACAATGCTTCTGGGATCTAATCAGTTCTGGTGATCTGAACTTGGACCTTTAGCCGTGTTGATAAGGTACTGTCATTAAGACTTGCGTTGTAATTCGGGAAGATAGTGATGACTACGCTTCCTGCATGTAGTGAAGTCAGGACAGTCCCGATGACTGCGTTTTCATAGTGAAGATAGCTAGAGTCTAGCAACGCTATCTTACAGAAAACAGGGAGATTTTTCCTTCCATGAAGAGAAATGATTAATCTAACAGCTCCAAAGTGCAAGGCTGTGTATCATTCACTTTTCCAATGATTTATAAGATTCTGCGGAATCTCTAAATCAACATACTGCTCTTGGCTTGTCGCTCTGAGGCTGCACTAATCAAGTCGTGAAGATTGTACATATTCTTTCATGTGAGGACAGCTTGTTGTGATCAGGTTTCTGATAGATCTATTGAAAGATCTTTGTCTTTTAAAGATGCTATAAGGACTTAAAAGAGGTGGTATGGTTTCAGCAATTTGTACATCATCAGGAACATAAGTATATTCGATAAGGTTTTCTATTTTATGGGAATCGATCTTTTTACAAGTTTTTGGAAGAGATATTGAAGAAGTGATGGTAATAGGTTGCTTTGATTCAGTTGTTTCCATGCTTAAGTGGTTTCTTCCTTACTCACTCTCTTTATCATATTCATACCATATGCACCCCCTCTTCTAGAACAAGGCTTTGATACCACGCATCCTGGGAGCCTTCCATATCATGAGATATAGTCTTAATTGAATCATCAAACCGAGATAACAAAACGCCATCCATTGGCTTACAAATCTCAAGGCACAAATTATCAATTAAAACTACAATCTTATGATAGAACCTTCATCTTAACATGTCTCAAATTTGGGTTAGTGGAATTGAATCAAACTTAAAAGGATTAAAATAACTATACAAACCACTGGCATATAATTCTAACTTGTTCTACATTTGCCTAAAAAAAGTTGTTTATGTATGTGTCTAATGATGTTTAATTTTTCTATCCACTTTGAAATCTTCTCAGACTCTTAAATTACATTTTAATTAGGTTGTAGATTTTCTAGTTGACTTTTTAATAACTTATTAGGAGGTAAAACATAGTCACCAGCTTAAGGAGGTAATGGATGTTAAGGTATAGATTCTATTAGGTAGTAGGAAATAATTACAAGATAAAGTAAGGTAGGTTTGAGTCTAATTGTTAGAAAAGAGAACATGTCAAAGAATTAATAGGATAGTAACTTAGTGAATGTTGTGTAAATAATTGTTTTTAGTGGATTGTTACTCAGAAATTTTAGTGATTGTTAAGTTAAAAAGGAAGTGCTTGCAGAATATTTTTAGTCTTCATGATTTATTGTGGTTTAGAGTGTCATGATAATACTACTATACTACAATTAGAGAATGTCCTGAGAACAAAGAGCATAATTAGTTTTAAGACAAAATTTACAACCAGTCCCCAAAGATGAATTTTGAATTGGTCTCGATGCATTCTCTAACTGTATCCTCTTATTTAATCATGTGATTGTAACCTCTAACTATACCCTCTGATTGTATCCTCTTTATCATCCTAATTCATAACATACTAGATATTCTAATAATTTTTTCTTATGTTATTTTAAGCGACTTTATTGTTTTAATGTGATCGTTTTAAAAAATTCTAAAATATTTGTTGTATTAATACTTTTGAGAAAATAAGTTAGTAAATTCAGACTATTTTAGAAGCTTTGACATGTTGAAAATTTTTCTATCAATTTATATACATGTAGTAATTTTTCTTTCAAAACATAGATTCAAAATAATAATTTTTTTTAGTGTTTAAATATTCAGAAATGTGTGTTTTATGGTTAAAACATGAGATAAATTTTACGAATTTTAGTAGTTTTAATTATAGATTAATAAAAAAGGTGTGTGATTTATTAACGAGTAATTTAAGTAAGAGTTTTAAATTTTGAAATGAAAAGAAAATTTATTTTCTGATGTTAAATGTTTAGTAATACTTCCATAATAATTTAAGTGAAAAAATTGAATTTCTATCGCTGTTCGGGTCTTGAATTGATAATGTTTCCCATATGTGTTTGGTCAATATTTTTGTAAGGTGTCTAATTGATTTATGGTTTTTGAGGTAGTTTTTGGGAGCTTAGTCTTTTGTTGTCCGGTAATTGGTTGTAGTATGTTTGGGTGTGGGCATATATTATTTATTTGTATGAATCTTACTTTGCATGAGTTATTTGTATCAATACCTTTTATTCAATGGTTGATCTTGCACTTCTTGTGCAAGGTCAGTCTTATTAATATACTATGTTGATTAAAAAAAAAAAAAGTGCACATCGATCATCTAAAATATAGTTTAACTTTGGACATAGTTTATGCACTATTTGATCTATTTTAGTTTGTTGATGTGTTATACTACCATCTAGTAAATAGTTACTTGTCTTATCTACTATTTGAAAAATTTATGTTTCAATTGTGTTAAGTGATATGGATTAATTCAAAAATAAATAAATAATTGTGATAAATTTTGAGTGGATGGTTTTCTATGAGAATATGTTACATGTTTAGAATCGTTGTTGAGTTGTAAAGTAAACTTAGAATCATGGTGTCAATTTGTCGGATAAGTTATATGAATGTGTTTTGATTATGTGAATATGAATTGCTTGTGTTTTGGGTGTTCTAAATGGTTTTGAAGAGAATTTGTGTATAAAGTCTAGAGTGTTGGAACCAAGTTGGTTATATATTTAGAGTTTTGATATTAATAAAAATATTTTATAATAACAATATATTTAACTTCAAAAGTATGAAGGAATATTCATATTTTTGAAGAAAATCTATAATAAGATTTGATTCAAATTTAAAATTGAAGAAAATCTAAAATAAGATTTGATTCAAATTTATAATTGATGAAAATCTAAAATAAGATTTGATTCATATTTAAAATTGAACAAAATCTGTGACCAAGTTGAAAAGAAGATATGGTCAAGATTTGAAGAATATTTGAAGAATATTTGATCAACATTTGAAGCAGATTTAATTAAGATTTGATCATGATTTGAAGAAGAGTTTATTTGAAGAATTTACAAACTCAATCTATACATAATAGAAACATAATCAATCTGAAGAATTTACAGACTCAATCTACACAAAATAGAAATAGAATCAATTTGAAGAATTTACAAACTCAATTTGAATAAGATACAATTCAGAATTAAACAATGACTAAATTGAATCCCAAATTTTCACTATAAATAGACACTCAAGGCTGAAGGAGAAAAGCATCGAAAAGCAGAAAAGAATAGAAGAACTCAAGCTCAAAGTTCTTAATTGATCTTAGAGTTCAAAGAGAGAAACATTTATTCAAGTTGGAAATATTTTTTAGTGTTGTTTTCTTAGAGTGTGAGAGTTATTATTATTATCAGCTTTGTTATAAGCAACTAATCAAGTTCTAATCTTTTGTATCCAACTCGATAGTGATTTAGTTCCTTCTTCAATCTGGGATTGTTAGGTTGTTAGGAGAAGACTTGACTTGTAGGGTCAAGGTGGTTAGTTCCTCAAACATTTGGGATTGTCAAGCTGTTTGGGAAGACTGACTTGGATGGTTAGGTGATATGATCCTAATCGTCATAGTTCACTTTAAAGATCGTTCTAGGTCGGAAACTTACAAATTTGAGTAAAAATCGCGTTTGGCTGGAGAACGTGATAAACGGCGCTGCGAAACTCCGATTCGGCCGATTCCAAATCGAGGTGAACGATGACGTTCTGAAACGCAAGTTAGGCTTTTGAATCACCGAAAAACAATATATAGAACTCGAGATATGAACGCTGGTTACTGATCACGAAAATTGAAAGAATTGGAGTATTAGGATTTGATGTAAAGTGCTTGAAGAAGTGTCTCCAAAGGAGAAATTTCATCCATATATTGACATTGAAAGCAAAGTGAAAGATTATGGTAAAATTGAAAGTCTCTTCAAACAAGAGAGTGAGGTGAACGAAACAATGTTAGTGCTTGAAAGTGATTATTCAAAGGTTCCTCAAAAGGATGCTTCCAAGGAGATTATTGAGTCACCATTTTTTAGTGATGAGAAGAATGTCCATGTAACTCAACTTGCTTTGAAGCCTTTGCAAATACAAAGTAACATATTGTTTGCCAAAAATTTCAATCCCAAGAAAGTCAATTTGGCCATAAATATCAAATTCAGAAGGTATAACTTTATCCCCATCTTTAGAATTTCTTACCTTTACTATAAATGTGATAAGATGCTAATTGTTAAAGATGGAAATGTGTTTCACCGACTTATCACATTTGGTAACTTTTCTAATTTCCCATTTGACCCCGGTGGATATGATGAGCTTGTGGTTTGTTTGGATTATTTCTTCATGTACGATATAATGGAGCTTAAATTCGTGGTCGAATTTCTTCAAGAAAGATGGAATGATAAGGATCTCAAGAGCATGAAGATGATTCATATTTTAATAAATTAGGATAAACTTTATATATTTTACTTTGGTTTGTATTAATTCTTAGTTTGCTTTGATTTGGAATTGTAATAGTTTTATTATTGATTTAGTTTTTGTTATGTGTAAGTGAAGATACTTTTCTTACTTACATTAAGTTTATTTTAGAAAAAAATAAAAAAAAGATGTAAGACTAATATGGGCCTAGAGAATGATGTCACTTATGACCCATTTTGGTTTAGAGATAGACTTAGTATAAATAAGCATTTGTAACCTAATGGAGGGGCAGATTTTGATTATTAATTTTTGTGAGGCATTGCTCTCTAGAGTTCTTGAAAGAATTCATTTTGAACTTATCAAGGCTGTTAATCCTTGCGGCATTCTTTTTGGCTTATCAATCCCTAGATTGTGGCGCCATTTTGTTCTTTGTTTCGTTGCTGAATAATAATATTGAGTTTCCTTTACATCAAACCCTAATACTCCAATTCTTCCAATTTTCGTGATCAGTAACCTGCGTTCATATCTCGAGTTCTGTATATTGTTTTTCGGTGATTCAAAAGTCTAACTTGTGCTTCGGAATGTCATCTTTCACCTCGTTTTGGAATCGGCCGAATCGGAGTTTCGCAGCGCTGTTTATCGCATTCTCCAGCTATACGCGATTTCACTCAAATTTGTAAGTTTCCAACCTAGAACGATCCTTTAAAGTGAACTATGACTATCAAGATCATATCATTAGGTGCATTATAATTGAAGGTATTTGAATTAGTGGATTAAAGTCTTTTCAATGAAGAGACTGGATGTAGCCAAGTAAGTGGTGAACCAGTATAAATATATGTGTGAAATTAATTATGCTTTTATTGTTTACTGCTTCTGAATCCAATTGCTCCTTATTTGAGTAATTCATAAAAACCAACCAACCTTTATCAAATTAGTAAAAAGTCATCAACCTTATCAAACACAATTCAACCCCTCCTTCACGTGTCTGCACTTCATAGAGTTGTTAGGAGTGTTTAAAAGTGGGATAATTCAATATTTCTTCTTTCTGATTGTTGATTAAGTTTAATGTAAGTGTCATTTCTATTGTTGTTACTCGTTGTATTAGACAATTAAATAAATTAAGTTCGTCATCACTAGTTTATTTGACTATCCATTACTTACTTCAAATATTATTTTGATTATTTAATTGAGTTAAAAAAAATGAATTATAAATTATACTTTATTTATTTTCTAAGTGAAATAACTGGGGTTGTTGGCTTTTTTGCATAGGAATGATTATAATTAACTAAAGGTGTGATTGAGTTCCTGTTGATGTTATTATTTCCTTATAATTTAGCTTGTTGAGTTGAGCACAAAGTACTATTTTCTTTGTTTAATGACTATGTTTAAAAAACAATAAATTTTAATTGTTGAATTATATGTTTATTATAAGTATTCATGTACATGTATAAGGTTCTAATTTCCTTATAAAAAACAACTTGTGAATTTATTCAGAGGAAAATTGCAAACACAATCAACATAAAATGTTCAAAGGAAGTCCCAGACATAATTAACATAGAATGTTCAGAGGAAGTTCCATGAAGAACTAACATAAAATGTTTAAATGAAATTCCAGAACAGATTCAACTCAATATTTAGAGGAAGTTCCAGAAAGAATTAACATAGAATGTTCAGAGGTTGTTCCAGTCAAAATTAACATAGAATGTTCAAAGGTTGTTCCAAACAGAGTCAACACATAATATTTTGAAGAAGTTCTAGACAGATTAACATAGAATGTTCAGAGGAAGTTCCAGATAGAGTCAACACAAAATGTTTAGAAGGAGTTCCAAACAAAATTAACATAGAATGTTTAGAGACCAAATATAACAGTTAACACCATACTATCCACACACATTCAACACTCAATCTTTCAATTCAATAGCAAACCAAAATTCATACAACATACATAATGGTTTCTAAAAATTTGAATGGAAATACCAACAATATCTGCATGCAAAAACTTACCTTTTCCCTTATTCTCAATTTCAAAACCCCATTATTTCAAAATCCCAAAAAGGAAATATTTAACAAAAAAAGATGTTGAAATCAACCATAGAATGTCTTCTCAACTTCCAACTTAGTATCGTCAAGCCATTAACGAAAAAGGCCACTACCGAGATAGGTCACAAAGAGATAAGTTTAGGTTTTCTGAATAACTCTTCTCAAGAGGATGTTAACAAGTAATCTCAGAAGTTCAACACTTAGAATAAAAAAGATTATGCAGAGTGACTGTGTTTGCTTGTAGTTTCTATATTTTGTTGTTTCATGAATTCTTCAATGAGGTAGAGTCATTTGCAAGATATTTTTAGGTTTTCTTGCCTTTGACCCAATTTCACAAGATCAACGTGTATTTATTGAAGTTTCCATAGCAAGTCTTTGTAAATTCGTATACTTGAAGTGAATCTGTATCAATGATTCTACGTATCATGACATGAAATCAAAAGTAGTAGAGGATATGTAAATAGAGCATGTCTCACAGACCATCATCAAACAAAATAGATTCACGGTGATTAGAGGATGCGTAGAGTTTTGTCTTGTTGGAGCAATGACTTTATCAGAGCATGTGACTTCTTTAGAGCATTTACTTCATTATAGCGTTGACATTCTTTCAAAGCATTAATTTTCTCTAGAGGATATATAATAACTCAAAGTTTGACAATTAGACTCTTGGTGTGATTATCAAAGATAGAGGCAATCACTTTTTTTTCATGCTTATCCAAGGTAGAGGTAGTCACTTGCTTGTCACGTTTGTCAAAGGAAGATGAATCAGAACATGATTGTATTCATATTAGGCAACTGAGCTAGAACATTGCTTGTCACTTGTTTGTCATGCTTATCCATGGTAGAGGTAGTCAATTGCTTGTCATGCTTGTTAGAGGAAGATGAATCAGAACATGATTGTATTCATATGAGGCAACTTAGCTAGAACATTGCTAGTATTTCCAAAGGCAACTGAATCAGAACGTCGCTTACAACACCAGAGTTAACTGAATCTTGTTTGCATTGTTAGAGCCAAATGAAGCTTTGTTGAACATCGTCACCACCAAAGGCATGCGTCACCAAATTTATAGTGTATATCAGATGCATTGTCTTGGTTTCCTTTGTCTTATCCCGATTAATAGAGGATATAGCTTATCACTAGAGGATATAGCATAATATCCAACAAACTTACTTATTCTATGAACTGCACATTTATTCAAAACATTGGTGCATTAAATTTTTCCCACAAACATATTTTGTTACCATCAAAATAAGTAGGGTTATGGTTCTTCAAATAAATTTGATTCTAATAATCTCTCCATTTTTTATGATGAAAAACATCAAATTTTGTGAACAATTTTTAATTTTAAATAAAGCATAAAATAAAACATTTTAGAAAAGCTCCCCCTACTCCCTTTCAAAAGATGCATGTTTAAATCATTAGATAAATATGTTTTGATAGAGCCAAAGTTAGTTACTCTCAAAAATACCTACTCCCTCTTATGTCGTCAGACAAAAAGGAAAACAGAGAGCTATGAGTGAAAAATGGGTTCTTAAAAATAGTTCGTTTCAAAGAGATACATTCTCCCACTGTCAAAATATCACAACTTACTAGGAAATCTGTGTATATTTATGGATTAATTGAATTTTGATTGGCCAAACGCTCAAATAAATTTAATGTGATTAGAGTCAGAACGTATATACGTTTAACCATTCACTTTGTTTTACCAGAGACAATCATATAGAGGATTCAACATCATTCTTTTGTAAATGTTAAATTCAGACGTTGCTTTATAAAACTGAATATGTCCTTAGCAAAAGGTTTTGTAAAAATATCAGTCCACTAATGATCAGTGTGCAGGTGCAAACACAAGAACAGAGGATTGAATTGTGTTTGTCTAAGTTGGATTCTTTAATTATTTGATTAAAACTAGTTCAGATTTGATGACTTAGAGCAGAAGTCGTAGCGAAACTAAGGAATATAGAAGTAAAGTGACACAAGTAATTTATCCTGGTTCATTAATAACTTGACTACATCCAATCTCATAAGCATTTAATCTACTAATTCAACAACTCTAATTACATAACACCTAGCCCTCCAAACCAGTCTTCTCAAACATCCTGATAACCCGAAACTTTTGACGAACACAATTACCTTGACTCTACCAGCCAAGTCCTCTCCACACAACCTGACAACCTTAGATTGTTGGAGGCACATTAACACCAGGGTTTGATTACAAAGGTTTATAACTTGATTGGTTTGCTTCTACTAAGAAGATTTGATAAAATGATTTTTCCACACTACAACACTTAGAATAATTTTCTTTGAACAAGTGCTTTGCTAGAACTTCAAACCTTCAACTCTGAATACTTAGAAAATTGAGCTTTTGAGGCTTTCTAAACAACTTTTGATTTTTAGGATTTCTGAGTTTGTGCACTCGTGTTGTTCTTCCTTTTCTTCTTCACCCTTAATCCAATATTTATAGTTGAAATTTAGGCTTCAGTTTAGTCTTTGTTAATTATGAATCATATCTTTGTTTCTGCTTGGTGTACAATAATCTTTTTCAAAAATAATTTTCATCTAGATGCATTTTGATAATATGTCAATTAGCCAATTCTTTATTTTTTTAATCTGATCTAATCAATTCTTCTAGAATGATAATATTTGTATTTTGTTCAGATTATGTTAGGAAATTGTTCAGATTTCATTTGGAATTTGTTCAACTAATTTTTCCTTCACACGCTTGATTTGATTAAGACGGAAACAAACACTAGACCATGTTCTTGGACCTTCATTATTTTTGATATGGCCAAGTGAAATTTTTCTTTTATCAGAATTGTTGGTTTCCATCAGAGGCATTGACTTTTCTTCATTAGAGTATGACTTCTTTGATGGAGTTAGATGTTGTATTCTTTGTTTTAACAATTAGCATTAAAGGCATATGCAAAATTGTTTGACTTAGAGTTAGTGGCTTGGGCAAATCACATTTCTTTCCTTATCAGAGTCAGAGCAACATAAGAGCGTGTGTTGCATATCAGAGGCAACATTTTGGCATGTGTTGCATATTCAGAGTCAATGCAATAAATACTTCAAATTCAGACTTGAACTTTGACTTCAATGGCATGCTAAAAATAGACTTCAAAGGCATGCTAGAATATTGTTCATTGGAGGCATACTGA
>NC_021166.2:18562836-18593963 GCF_000331145.2 Cicer arietinum
AAGAGTGTTCATCAAAGGCACACTGAAACAATATTCATTAAAGACACATTGAAACACTATTCATCATAGGCACACTAAAACACTACTCATTAGAGGCACACTGAAACATTGTTCATCAAAGCCATATTGAAACATTGTTTAATAGAGGCACAAAGACTTCAAAAGCACATTGAATCTTTCAGAAAAAGTTTCACATCCAGTCTTTAGACCAAAACTTCAGAGGAAAATATCAGAGGCATAATGTGCGTTATTTTACAAAGCATTTCGTTGAGTGATTTGTCTTTGTTTCCTCTAACTTTTTTACTTCCTTTGGTCACTATCATCGAGTCGTTTCCTCTAGTGGTATCCTCTGGTGGGATCCTTTAGTCGCTTCCTCTGGTACCATCCTCTTATTTTCTTCTTTGCATACTTAGTGAAGCCAAATTTATTGCTCTCAAAATCCTTTTGTTAACATAAAAAATATAAGTATAAAACCAACTTAGTTTTAAAATAGTGTCGACAAAGTTAATATCTAAAATACCGTTATGGACATTGTCGACACGTAATTTTGTCCGTCTTTTCTTAAAATTCACAAAAAAAATTAATTTAATTTTTTACCCTAACTTTTTCTTTACTTCAATGTATAATTTTTATTTAATTTTTTGTATGATATTCGCTTGTTAATGAAAAGAGATATATGTTAGGATTTTATTTATTTTTTGTTTACAACCCTTTTGGTCTAATAATAATACAGTAATAAAAATTAATTCAAAACTTTTATTTTATTTAATGAAAAAATAAAATTAAATATAAAATTAATAGATATGAGATGTTTTGGAGTAAATTAAATATGAATGATTTCTATTTAATAAAATTTATTGGAATTTCTTAAAAAGGGTTAAAAAAATCATATCTTAAACAATTATGGTAGGTTTTTGAAAACACTTGAAATTACCTTAATGAGCACTAAGGAGAATTATTGTCTATTAAATTTTTTAACTTAATATCTAAATATAAATAAGAGAAAAAGAAAAACATAATAAGGCAGGGAAAAAGGGGGGAGAAAAGTAGAAAAGAGGGATTGGAAATACGAGCTAATAAGAAACTTCTCGAGTGTGCGGTAAACATTTTTTTTTCTTTTTCTCCTCGTCTATTTTTTTAACATTGTTGTTGTTATATTATTATTATTATTATTATTATTATTATTATTATTATTATTATACTATCCACATATGATATAAACAAGAGAATTTTTTGGGTTTCACAATCAAATTTTGAATGAACTATTAAGAATCAAGTCGATTGTTGTACGATTGTCTACTTCTTTATCAAATACGTGACATCTTCACTCTATTTTGTTTTTTCTTTTCTTGCGCGATAGATCTTAAACTCTTTTGTTATTGTCGCCGCTGGTCCACACCACATATGCGCCGCCACTCGCGAATCTGCTCACGCCTTCTTGATCGTGCAATACTTTTTCCATTATCTACTGTAGTTCTATTCAGCTTCTTTTTGTTTTTTTACAAACAAAAAAAAAAAAAAGGATTTCATGCTTTTGGATCTTGACTTTTTATCCTTTACAGTTTGCAAAAGTATTTCTATAAAATAAAACGATACATAAATCAAATATACAACACATCACTATTATTATTATTATTATCATGTCGTTATTTATTTATTTATATATATATATATATAAAGTAAAATTAATAATAAAATTGATCAACACATAAATATTATCTACCCAAAAACTACTTGTATTTTGATTTTCCTATTGCACTTCAGGATACATAGGAGCAAGGTATTTCCCTTGTAAAATCAAATTAATAATAAAATAAAAAAAAACTCTTCTTTCATTAATGTAATACATTTATTTTCTTATTTTTATTATTCATTTTGGGGTAAAAATAAATAAATAGTTTGTATACAATTAATTATAAGGTAACTGTTTTAATGGACGTTGTAGGGTGGTAATACTTTCTCTACTCGTAATTAACTCCCGAATCCGAATTTTTGGTTCAAAATCATCATTTTAGGTTTTATCTAATTTTTCCTCTAATAAAATTAAAATTGGTAGCGACTCCTTTTTCGCGGACAAATCGATTGCGACAGACATAATCCCTTATGAAATGACTATTAATCTTGATATGTTTCTTTGTTGAGTGTAAAATAGGGTTTTTGGTTAAACATATAGCTGATGTATTATCACAAAAGATAGGAATCTTACTCTCATTAATGTTGAAATATGATAGTTGATGTTTCATCCACAACACATGAGTGCTACAACTAGCTACTGACAAAGCAATAGTGCCTTGTCTTTTTCTCAACTAGGAGATCAAATTATCACCAAGGAATGTACAATTCCGACTAGTTCTTTTTTCTTTCTAGCTTTTCTCCAACATAGTAAACATCACATAAACAAACTAACATGTACTTGGAGGATGGTTTATAACACATACCAAGGTTAGTAATGTCTTTCAAATATCTAAAAATCCTTTTAACAACTATTAAGTGAGATTCTTTAGAGTCAGACTGAAATCTGACGTGCACACACTAAACATAATATTAGGCAATTAAGTAAAGAAGAGAAAATAGAACCTAGATATTAACTTGTTTCTGTTTGTTTATGAAAACTCATTTGGCTCTGATTGACTTCTTTTCTAGTTTTTAGATTATCATCTGCATTGCCTCTGATCAGAGATTCTGGATAAAAGGATTTGTATTGCCGTCAAGATATGCATTCTTGATGAACTTGATTGGAGTTCTCATAGATATCTCCTTTTTTTATGGTTCCTCTAACATTTGTTGTGTTTATCAATCCTCCGTTCTTGAAGGCAAGGTCTTGGAACATAAGCTTTTCTCTCATCATGTGTTGTGAGTATTCGTTGTCTAAGCACTATGATTGGTGTTTCAACTTTGCTGCTAAGGACATCTGCATGATTTATTATTTTGTCCTATGTTACCCAAATTTGATTGGGTTCTGGTTTGTTAGTTTTGAAAGGTTTCTGGTCTTTCTATGTTTCTTGCATAGGACAATTTAATCTATTGTGACTTTCTTTATAGCAGTAAGCACGAGGAATATAAGGTGAAATAAATCTAGAATTTTGAGTAGGTTCTACCAAGCCTGTGCCACTTTTGTTTTTCTGCTAACACCATAGATCATATAAGCTTGTTTACTTTTTTCTATATTTGTAAGATATTCTTGAAAGACTATTTCATACTTAACATAATTTCAGACCTTATTCTCTAATGTTTTTGAAACGTTCTCTTTCAGAGTCATAGTTTCCTCAAAAGTTAATAAAGTTTTTTCTTTTATAGTTAAGTTTTCCTTTTTAAAAATTTTCAAATTCTGTTTCTAGGGAGCTGCATTTATCTAATAAGATGTCATGAGCTTTTCTAGGTGACTTAACTTTTGAAGAAACTTTATACTTTATGTTGAAAACTCATTTAACTTTTGTATAAGCTCATTACGAGATAGATCAGATAGTATTTGCATTTCTTCATCAATAGATTTAAAGTCAAAATTAGAGTTAGAGTCAGCCATCAGTGCCTTGCTCGCATGTTTTTCATCTTCATCGGATGATTCATCAAAGTCATTCCAAGTATCCATTAGAACTTTTTTCTTTGTCTTAAAGTATTTCCTCTAAGATTTTCCTTTCTCTAGATTCGAGCATTCTGATTTGATATGACCAGGTTCCTTGCACTCATAATAGATGATTTTTTTCTTGTCTGGTTTTTCACTTCATTATTTTACATTCTAAAATCTTTCTTGGGGACATGTTTCTTTCTATCGTTCCACACGTGCTAGATTTTCCTTGAGATAAAAGACAACTCCTTATCATCTAATTCTTTACTATGGTATTCCAGATCGCTTTCCTCTTAATCTGCATCTGTTGCTAGAGCCTTAGAATTCATCTTTTTTCCTTGGGACTTTAGGGCCAACGACTTTTACTTCTTCTTGTGCTCATCTTCAATGAGTTCAATCTCATGGGATATGAGTGAACTCATTAGCTCTTCCAAATGAAGTTTGTTTAGATCATTAGCTTCTTGAATAGTTGTTACCTTTGGTTTCCACTTGCTAGGAAAACTTATGAGAATCTTCTTCGCATGCTCAAAGGTAGTGTAACTCTTTTGGAGAAACTTCAGCCTAGAAACCAAAGTCTAGAACCAAAAAAAAATTGTCTCAATGTATTCATCTTTTTCCATCTTGAAGAGTTCATACTTCTTAACCAGCATATTTGCATTGGCTTCCAAGCACCTGCTTGTTTACTTTGTAGTTGAGAACTTGAGCATAAAAAATACTCTTAGTTGTTTCCTTGTTACAGCATTTTTCCAACTCTTTGAAGATGGTAACATTCATCATGAAGGTTCTGGCTTTATGGTGCATCTTGTACTGCTTCTTCTAGATATTTCAACACCATCAGCATCTTTTGGAGCCTCACAACTATCTTCGACTATGTCCCAAAGTTTAGGATCATTATAGATATAGAAGCTTATGAGTCTTCTTTTCCAATACACAAATCTCTCTCCATCAAATAGAGGAGGCATGTTGACGTTTCCACTAGTAACTTCTAAGTTATAGTAAAGAAATTAGAACAAATAAATAAATAAAATAAAATGTAATAGACACAATGATTTATACTGGTTAACCACCAACGCAGTAGCTACATCTAGTTAGTTTCACTTGGAAAAGTTAATCCACTAAATTTGAACTTACACTTGAACATCTTCCTAGTCACAATGACTTGTATTTAATCTTCTCACCTCCAGCTTAGTACTGTCAAGTTGTTGACAAAAGGAAACAATATTGGGATAACTTACATAGTTCAATGAATGTCTTCTCAACTTCCAGCTTTGTACCGTCAAGCCATTGAGGAAAACATCCGCTAGTGGGGTAGGTTACAAAGAGATAACTTTAGGTTTTCTGAATAACTCTTATCAAAAGGATGCTTACAAGTAATCTCATAATTTCAACCCTTAGATATAAAATCGATTATACATAGCAGGTGTGTTTGCTTGTAGTGTTAGAACCAAATTGATTTTATACTTAGAGTTTTGATGATAACAAAAGTATTTTATGAGAACAATATATTTGATTGCAAAGAGTATGAAATAAGATATGATCAAGATTTATCTACAAAAAAAAAAATATGAACAAAATCAATCTGAAAAATTTACAAATGCAATCTGAACAAAATACGAACATATGTTATGTAGTGGGGAAAATTTCTCCCTAAATGGGTGATTGATTTAATAGATAGAATTGAACCTGCGCTTGGTCTTATATAATAAATGATAAATACTAAAATCTAAAAGGTTTCGAACAATGATGAGAAATTTGTTTGAATTCTCTTTTTATTGGGTTATGTTTGAGATTTTTTTAAGCAAACTATTTTGCAGTGTTTAAAAGTTTTTTTGACTTCAAATAGTATGAAAGAATATTCATCTATTTGCAGAAAATCTAAAATAAGATTTGATTCAAATTTATAATTGAAGAAAATCTTTAATAAGATTTGACTTAAATTTATAGTTGAAGAAAATCTAAAATAAGATTTAATTTAAATTTATAATTGATGAAAATCTAAAATAAGATTTGATTCATATTTACAATATTTGACTAAGTTGAAAAGAAGATATAGTCAAGAACTGAATAATATTTGAAGAAGAATTTATCAACATTTGAAGAAAATTTGATCAAGTTTTGAAAAAGATTTGGTCAAGATTTATACACAACAAAATACAAACAGAATCAATCTGAAGAATTTAAAAACTCAATTTAAACAAAATAGAAACAAAATCAATCTAAAGAATTTACAAACTCAATCTAAGTAAGATACAATTCATAATTAAACAAGGACTAAATTGAAGCCCAAATTTTAACTATAAATAGATACTCAAGACTAAAGAAGAAAAGTATCGAAAAGATGAAAAAAAAGTAGAAGAGCTCAAGCTCAAAATTCCAAATTCATCTTAGAGTTCAAAGAGAGAAACACTTGTTAAGGTTAGAAGTATTTTCTAAGTGTTCTTTTCTTAGAATATGAGAGTTATTATTGTTATCAGCTTTGTTAAAAGCAAACACTTAAAGTTCCAATCATTTGTATCTAACCCGATAGTGGTTTAGTTTCTTCTTCAATCTGGGGTTGTCAAGTTGTTAGGAGAAGACTTAGCTTGTAGGGTCAAGGTGGTTTGTTCCTAAAAAATTACGGGGTTGTCAGGCTATTTGAGAAGACTGGCTTGGAGGGTCAGGTGCTTTGTAATTCAATGTCTTTGAATTAATGGATTAAAGCCTTCTGAATAAAGGGACTAGATGTAGCCAAGTTAGCGGTGAACCAAGATAAATATATGTGTCAAACTATTTATGCTTTCATTGTTTGATGTTTCTGAATTCGATTGCTTCTTATCTAAGTAATTCATAAAAACCAATCAACGTTCATCAAATTAGCAAAAATTTATCAACTTTGTCAAACACAATTCAACCTCATTCCCGTGTGCCCCTTCATATAGTTGTTGTATTATGTTGCTTCACGAGTTCTTCAAATGGCAACACATCCTTACATATATATTTTTATGGTTTTTGGCCTTTTACACGATTGCACAAGATCAGCGTGCAATTCGTGAAGTTTCCATAGTAAGTCTTTGTAAATTTGTATCAAATCTTTCAACATATTTGAAGCAAATATGTATCAATAATTCTATGTATATTGACATGAAAGCAGAAGTAACAGATAATGCACAGAGATTTGTCTTCTTGAAGCAATGACTTTATCAAAGCATTTAACTATCATTGGAGCATATGACTTCTTTAGAGCGTTGACTTCTTCATAATGTTGACGTTTCTTCATAGAGTGGACTTTCTCTAGAGGATACATAATAACTCAAATGTTTGGTTTGATTACCATAGGTAGAGGCAGTCACTTGCTTGTCACGCTTATAAGAGGTAAAGGCAGCCACTTGCACGTCACAATTGTCAAAGGCAAAGAAATCAGAAAATGGTTGCATTCATCAGAGGCAAATGAGTTATAGCATTGCTTGCATTTCTAGAGGCAATCGAATCACAGCACCGCTTGCAACACAAGAGTAAATTGAAGCTTGTTTGCTTTATCATAGTCAACTGAAGCTTGGTTGAACAAAGTCACCACCAGAGGCGTGCATCAGCAGACTTAGAGCGTAGAGCAAAAATGATGTCTTGGTTTCCTTTGACTATGCCTGATTACCAGAAGATATAGATGATCACTAGAAGATATAACATAATATCCTACAAATTCACTTGTTCTAGGAACTGTGCACACATAATTGAAACAATAGTGCATTAAATTGTTCCCACAAACATATTTGTTTATCGTCAAAACAAGTAGGGTTATGGTTCTTCAAATCAATTTGGTTTCAAAATTTATAAGGTGGTGAGATGGGTTTTTACACCCTTCCCCCTTAGAAAAAATGTGTCCTCAAAATTTGAGAGTTTCCCTATTGAAAAAGATAGGGGTAGTCATTTATCATGTCGAACTAGTCTCTTAAGTGGCCGCTTTGTGGGATGATCCTCCCCAAATAAATTTTAACAGGGAAATGGTCTTACTTTTTAATGTCTTTACACTTTATCTGAATTTGTCTATTGCATTTGATCTGCATCTATTTGTTGCATCAGATTTGCATATGTTTGTTGCATCTGCATCTGAATGTCATTTTGCATAGCACCTTCATATATGACAAGTACTTGCATTTCATTATTGTTTTGAAAGGCTTAACAACCTCACATGGTTTTTTCCATTAGACTTAACATCCTAAGCAGAATAATAACTCAAAGGCTTTATATCCTGAGAATGGTGAACTGTTAATCTATATCTTATGAAGAATCCAAATGCCTAACACTCAGGGAATGTGAATTCCTTTTGGAAAGTCTTATCAATTTTATGATAATGTATATGTGTGCTAATCTATCTGCTTCTCTTAGTCTCTGTGCATTTCCTTTTGTTTTTACCTTCATATGTATTAAAAATAAAATAACTTAATAAGTTTGATAACTTAATAACTTATCATATTCAGGGGGAGTCCCGGAATATTGATTTATAAGTTTTCTTTTAAGAAGATCAAAGGAATATTAAGTTAAACAATTTTTTAGTACTACATTCAAGGGGAGCATTCTTTTAATTTTTTATGTGCAGGAAAATTATTCATTGATTGTCTAGTTATTTATCATCATAAAAAATGAGGAGATTGTTGGTGCAAAATTAGTTTTAGCTACAATCGTCTAGTTGATGTTTTGATGATAACAAAGACAAACAAATGAAGAACAGTTATCACCTAATCGTTTAGTTGACATAAATATTAGGCTTAATTGCAGTTTTGGTCCCCCTATTTTAGCTGAATCGCGAAAGTAGTCCCTCCATTTTGTTTCTCCCCAGTCTTTGTCCCCCAAACAGAATTTTAGTCCAAAACTTGATGAAATTTTAGTTTTTAAAGTCGTACTACACCATTTATGATCATATATTTCAAGTACAATTGTTTCAAATGAAATCTTGAAGCATTGTGTGATTTAAATAAATACAAAAAAAATGAAATTTCATCAAGTTTTGTACTAAATTTCTGTTTGGGGACCAAAACTAGGGAGAAACAAAATGGAAGAACTACTTTCGCGATTCAGTTAAAATAGAGGGATCAAAACTGCAATTAAGTCTAAATATTATTTTAAATAATATTTTATAATTTTAATAATATATTTATCAATTCATAAAATTTAATTAATTTAATATATATTTATAATTTTATGGATTAATTTACATATTCATTTTAAATAAATGCTATAACATTTGATGGTAAAATTCGATACAAAATTTGCGCAAATAATTCACTATAATATTTATCAAAGCTTATGTACATTCGATATATACCATTTAATAAGTCAACTACTCAACACTTACGATTATAATTTTAAAGACAATTACTTAAAATCATATCCATGATCAAATAAAGTAATTAATTGAATGATTTAATTTGTATATACGTAAAATAGTTTTTTTTTTAATTGTGCATTCGATTAAATTACATCAGTTAAATATTTATAGAAATATTTTAATAATTAATCTAAAAAATGACATGATGATATAATTGGATTAGAGGTATAAACCTAAGAATTAGAGATCCAGATATCCAACTAAACTTATAGGTAGTTACAAATTTACCAATAAACTTACACCTTCATTGTATAGAAATTAATCTCATAATTAAATAGTGATCTTTCCTCTTGAAATGAGTTAAAATAATTTAACTATTTAATTTATAGATTTTATTGAATTTAGGTAATAGTTATATAAAAGTATTATGCATTTTTAAAATACAAACATAAGTTTTTTTCTTAAATTTTATTTTATTGCTTAGCAAAGTTTTTGTAGATATATTTTAATATAGTTAGATAATTGTTAGAATTAGATTAAAATAATTCAAAATTATGAAATATAAATATGTTAATTATTTAATGGGTAATATATAAAATGTATATAATCATGATTCTTAACGTATTATCAAACCAATAATCATTCAGTTGCATTTTGTTTTGAGACAAACTTTTTCTTCGTCTTTTTCTCCCATATCAAGAATCGTTTTCTCTCATAGCAATTAAAATGCTACTATTTAATATTTGATCTGTATCTATTTGTTGCATCAGATTTGCATCTGTTTGTTGCATCTGCATCTGAATGTCATTTTGCATAGCACCTTCATATATGACAAGTACTTGCATTTCATTATTGTTTTGAAAGGCTTAACAACCTCACATGGTTTTTTCCATTAGACTTAACATCCTAAGCAGAATAATAACTCAAAGGCTTTATATCCTGAGAATGGTGAACTGTTAATCTATATCTTATGAAGAATCCAAATGCCTAACACTCAGGGAATGTGAATTCCTTTTGGAAAGTCTTATCAATTTTATGATAATGTATATGTGTGCTTATATATCTGCTTCTCTTAGTCTCTGTGTATTTCCTTTTGTTTTTACCCTTATATGTATTAAAAATAAAATAACTTAATAAGTTTGATAACTTAATAACTTATCATATTCAGGGGGAGTCCCGGAATATTGATTTATAAGTTTTCTTTTAAGAAGATCAAAGGAATATTAAGTTAAACAATTTTTTAGTACTACATTCAAGGGGAGCATTCTTTTAATTTTTTATGTGCAGGAAAATTATTCATTGATTGTATAGTTATTTATCATCATAAAAAATGAGGAGATTGTTGGTGCAAAATTAGTTTTAGCTACAATCGTCTAGTTGATGTTTTGATGATAACAAAGACAAACAAATGAAGAACAGTTATCACCTAATCGTTTAGTTGACATAAATATTAGGCTTAATTGCAGTTTTGGTCCCCCTATTTTAGCTGAATCGCGAAAGTAGTCCCTCCATTTTGTTTCTCCCCAGTTTTGGTCCCCCAAACAGAATTTTAGTCCAAAACTTGATGAAATTTTAGTTTATAAAGTCGTACTACACCATTTATGATCGTATATTTCAAGTACAATTGTTGCAAATGAGATCTTGAGGCATTGTGTGATTTAAATAAATACAAAAAAAAAATGAAATTTCATCAAGTTTTGGACTAAAATTCTGCTTGGGGACCAAAACTAGGAAGAAACAAAATGGAAGGACTACTTTCGCGATTCAGTTAAAATAGGGGGATCAAAACTGCAATTAAGTCTAAATATTATTTTAAATAATATTTTATAATTTTAATAATATATTTATCAATTCATAAAATTTAATTAATTTAATATATATTTATAATTTTATGGATTAATTTACATATTCATTTTAAATAAATGCTATAAGATTTGATGGTAAAATTCGATACAAAATTTGCACAAATAATTCAATATAATATTTATCAAAGCTTATGTACATTCGATATATACCATTTAATAAGTCAACTACTCAAACACTTACGATTATAATTTTAAAAACAATTACTTAAAATCATATCCATGATCAAATAAAGTAATTAATTGAATGATTTAATTTGTATATACGTAAAATAGTTTTTTTTTAATTGTGCATTCGATTAAATTACATCAGTTAAATATTTATAGAAATATTTTAATAATTAATCTAAAAAATGACATGATGATATAATTGGATTAGAGGTATAAACCTAAGAATTAGAGATCCAGATATCCAACTAAACTTATAGGTAGTTACAAATTTACCAATAAACTTACACCTTCATTGTATAGAAATTGATCTCATAATTAAATAGTGATCTATCCTCTTGAAATGAGTTAAAATAATTTAACTATTTAATTTATAGATTTTATTGAATTTAGGTAATAGTTATATAAAAGTATTATGCATTTTTAAAATACAAACATAAGTTTTTTTCTTAAATTTTATTTTATTGCTTAGCAAAGTTTTTGTAGATATATTTTAATATAGTTAGATAATTGTTAGAATTAGATTAAAATAATTCAAAATTATGAAATATAGATATGTTAATTATTTAATGGGTAATATATAAAATGTATATAATCATGATTCTTAACGTAGTATCAAACCAATAATCATTCAGTTGCATTTTGTTTTGAGACAAACTTTTTCTTCGTCTTTTTCTCCCATATCAAGAATCGTTTTCTCCCATAGCAATTAGAATGCTACTATTTAAAATTTGATCTGCATCTATTTGTTGCATCAGATTTGCATCTGTTTGTTGCATCTGCATCTGAATGTCATTTTGCATAGCACCTTCATATATGACAAGTACTTGCATTTCATTATTGTTTTGAAAGGCTTAACACCCTCACATGGTTTGTTCCATTAGGCTTAACATCCTAAGCAGAATAATAACTCAAAGGCTTTATATCCTGAGAATGGTGAACTGTTAATCTATATCTTATGAAGAATCCAAATGCCTAACACTCAGGGAATGTCTTATCAATTTTATGATAATGTATATGTGTGCTTATCTATCTGCTTCTCTTAGTCTCTGTGCATTTCCTTTTGTTTTTACCTTCATATTTATTAAAAATAAAATAACTTAATAAGTTTGATAACTTAATAACTTATCATATTCAGGGGGAGTCCCGGAATATTGATTTATAAGTTTTCTTTTAAGAAGATCAAAGGAATATTAAGTTAAACAATTTTTTAGTATTACATTCAAGGGGAGCATTCTTTTAATTTTTTATGTGCAGGAAAATTATTCATTGATTGTATAGTTATTTATCATCATAAAAAATGAGGAGATTGTTGGTGCAAAATTAGTTTTAGCTACAATCGTCTAGTTGATGTTTTGATGATAACAAAGACAAACAAATGAAGAACAGTTATCACCTAATTGTATTTGTTAAGTGCACAGATTATCTTGATATATTCTAATTGCAGAAGTTGAGGCTTAGGAGGAAGAAGTAGATGCAGGTACTAAAGTTATAGTTACTCATTTGGATCATATCTCTCTAAGTGTTCTAAGTAACTTATCTATATTACCTTGATTGTTTACTTATCGGGACCTTCTCTAAGCAACGGAACACCCTATTTAGCTTATCTCTCACCTTTTATGGGGTTACCAATGCTACCTACCCACGGATGACCAACACTAAGAACGACACAACTCTAATAATACTAACTCAACTACCATAACCTCTTTACGAGGCTCTAATATCAAAGGGAAAGGAACATGAACATTTGGTTAAGGAAAAAAGCATTAAAGATGTAGCAAATAAATGCACGTAGAAACATAGAACACACACATAGATGGTCATAATTAAGAGTTATATAAGTGGCACATGATCACTTAAAAAAGTCACATGACTTTTTCTTCTAATATTGACCATCCATATATAGTTATGTGGTCAAAATTTCTAATATTGACCATCCATGATTAAGTGTTGCCTTTGATACGTAGCACACTCTGAAGTTGCCCTAACTCAACACATTCCAAAGTGCTGCCTCTGATACGCAGCACGCTCTAAAGTTGCCCTGATTCTGATAATGCAACAAAGGTGAAGCTACTCATGCCACTAATTCTAAGTCATGCAGCTTTGTATCTGCCTTTGACTCTGGTGTTCAAGCATCACATCATCTGATTCCAACAATCAAGCTAATGACTATGAAGAATAAAAGTCAATGATTTTGATGGAGAATAGACAACAACTCTAATGGAAGGTCAAAAGCTCTGATAGATTGAAAAACATATGGAATTGGACTTAGTTGTATCCTTGCTTCTAAAGGTCCAAAAATAAGCCCAAATTTTATTCCCTCCCAAATCCAATCAAGCGTAAGTTGGAAGATTTAAGGTGAATTATTCTTAAACGCAAGACAATATTTGCACAAAATCATTCTAGAAAATGTGCCTGGACCAAATTTGGAAAGGATTAAGCTCACAACGGTCATATTACAAATGTATTAATCAAAATTGTTTTTGGTGAAAATCTTTGTTAACCAAGCTACAAAGCAAATATAATTTAGAAAATCTTTGGGGTTGATGGACCTAATTAACTCTATAAATAGTGGATGAAGACTAAAGAAGGAACACAAGAACAACGAACTCAATTACTCAAAAATCATTACAAACTCAACTATTCAGAAAACCTTCGAAAGCTCAAATTTCTTAAGCATTCAAAGTTCAAAGGTTTAAGTTCTAGAAAAGCACTTATTCGAAATAAAATATTCTAAGTGCTTTAATGTTGAAAAATCATTGTAACAAATCTACTTAGTATAATTTTAAAGTGAATAACCTAACCTAAAAAATAGTCTTTTTAAAATTATATATATACTTAGTAAAAAAATATAAAATCTTATTTGCACCTTTCAAACACTCTTAAAGCCTCTATGCTATAATGACTACAAGTTTATCTCAAGGTGATTATTGTTTATAAAATACATTCAAAATTGTCTTTTTTTTTTACAAGTAAATTAAAAAATGTCTTAGACATTTGATGAAAAAATGTCTTAGACATTTGATGAAATAATTATTTTTTACCCTTTCGAAGTAATAATCTTAATGTGTGGTCCAATGCGCTTATAGTACAAATTTTAGTCCTTTCTTGGATAGTCCATATTCTTTCTTGTATTGTAGTTTCATATATCTGTTGACTGATCAGTCCCTCTCGATGCTTTCCCAGAATACCCTACGTCTCTACGTCACGTCGTAAAACGATACCCAAATTTTTTTTACAAATAAAATACAATTGATAAAATATTATTTGTTGATCATACATGAGAAATAGTTCCCTCATAATTTTATTTATTTCCATAATTTTAATACACGATATCCATATAAACATTTCTTGCATTAAGGTGAGCATAGTGCATTTCTAGCTCAAACATGACCTCCATCTGCCTGTGGCTGATATGTTCGACGCCTAAGTTGAGAATCAGCATTTGGTTGTTGCAGAAATATTCTTGTTGGATCATTAGGATCAACGTACCTGCATAATGTTTTCAATTGTAAATCCTTGGCTTCTGGATTATAAACAATGCAATCCACAACCTACAAACTTAACAAAAAATTTAAAGCTTAACACTTACGCGTGTCTCATCATCTCATCAACAGGAGTCTGAGATGCCTGCAGAGGATCCACACGAGTTTCTGTTGGTACATTAGCACGTTGATTATATTGTCTCACTGAAGCAATCAAATTGAAGAACAGAGGAATGAAGGTTCCACAGCCTCCCTCTTTGAATATGATCTTAAATGAGTGGGTGGAGTAAAGAGCTCTGTGTTGGTCATCTGGGACTACCTATGTTGAGATTGTAGAAAATTACAAGTTTTAGGACCAAAGGTTTTGATACAACAATAATAATGACAGAGTATAGAGAAACAAAACCAGGGTAGCAGATAATGGAAAATTAACTTACAGGCTCAACAAGTCCAGAAATATTGTTGCAGTGAAATATTGGTTGGTTAAATTTTTCACCATTGATGTACAACTGCATAAGGATAACCATAGTGTAGATGTCAAATAGAGTATATATGTCAATTGAATATTCATTGGAAAATAAAAATAAAATGGCGAAACACAGTTTATCCCCTTCAAGTATATAGCTGTTTTTCAACTTAATCCCCTTAAAAACAAAATAGCAACACTGAACTATCTTGAAATTTGATTTCAAGTGAAAAAGTAATAATTTTTGGAGGTTAACCTTTATACACTAATCTGACGCACTAACATAATAAAACCTACATTCTCAGTAATCAGCAAGTTAGCAAAAGGTATACACATTACACTCTTGGTATAATGATGCAAATTTGCCAAGAACATTCAACAGACCTATAACTGCACCCTCAAACTCATAGCATTCATAATGTCACATGGATCATAACAGAATATATAGAGAGAAAGCAACGGGAAAATAACACAAACTTAATTTGACATATAGTTGTACAAGCTATGCAGTGGTTCTGCTACTCATAGATCAATATATAGATTAATCAACATACTCAACATAGAGAAGGGTGCATTAAATCGTGTTAGAACAACAAGAACATCTATAATTTCGCTAAAACAGCAAACTTAGCAAACAATTTGAAGCAATGAAAGAATGGTATGACATACCAAAGGCATATCAAAAGCAATAAGGCCATCAACAGGAATTTTAGCAACAAAAACCATTCTTATATTTGACAAATAGATTATCCCCTTTGCTTTGAGACGACCCCCGTGATTTCTGAAAATTCATGAAGAAGTTAATAACAAAATGATGAATATAACAAACTGTATTATGAGATTGACTGAAACAAAAAGTGAAATCATACATTTACAAGATGACATGAAACAATCATCATAAATCCCATACATTTTCTTTCTTTATTTCAAAATCAACAAACAATTCCTATTGGAACTGCTGAAATAGAAAATTAAAGTATTGCATCATCAGTCTAAAGTAAATATATAGTAGTAATTTAAATAATAAGTTTGTTTTGTGAGCATAATTAAACCTAATAATTGAAAATTGAATAGAAGTAATAATAAAGGGAATTACCCAGCGGAAGGAATCTTGTCGACCTCGAATTCAACGCCATCTCTTGCCAATACAAACATCTCGCTGACGAAAGGAACCGGCATCCCGTTAGGGAAGAGTTGAGGATTCAACGCCATCTCTTTAGAAATCCCAAATTGGTTGAATAGATCAAATTCACCTTCGAATGTTTAAAGGATTTAAACCAACGCGTTCACGGTTTCCAGAACAACCTAGACCTCTAAACAAATATTTAAATAAGATTTACCATGCCTCCTATAAATAAATTATAATCAATAAATTCACTCTAAAATTATAATATACAATATTAATATCATATATTTAATTATAGTGTTACTTCAAAAGTTGTAGCATAAAAGTTGACATAAATATTGTTTTGAATGATATTTTATAATTTTAATAATGTATTTATTAATTTATAAAATTCAATTAATTTAATATATATTTGTAATTTTATGGATTAATTTACATATTCATTTTAAATAAATGCTATAAGATTTGATGGTAAAATTCGATATAAAATTTGCACAAATAATTCAATATAATATTTATCAAAGCTCATGCACATTCGATATATACGATTTAATAAGTGAATTACTTAACACTTACGGTTATAATTTCAAAAGATAATTATTTAAAATCATGTTCATGAGCAAACAAAGTAATTAATTGAATGATTTTATTTGTATATATGTAAAATATTCTTTTTATTTGTGCATTCGATTAAATTACATCAATTAAATATTTATAGAGATATTTTAATAATTAATCTAAAAAGTAACATGATGATATAATTTAATTAGAGGTATAAACTTAAGAATTAGAGATTCGGATATCCAACTAAACTCATATGTAGTTACAAATTTACCAATAAATTTACACCATCACTATATAGAAATTAATCTCATAATTAAATAGTGATATTTCCTGTTGAAATGAGTTAAAATAATTTCACTATTTAATTTATAGATTTTATTGAATTCAGGTAATAGTTATATAAAAGTATTATGCATTTTTAAAATACAAACATAAGTTTTTTTCTTAAATTTTATTTTATTGCTTAGCAAGTTTTGAAAGATTTTGTATTAGATATATTTGAATATAGTTAGATAATTGTTAGAATTAGATTAAAATAATTTAAAATTAGTTATGATTAAATGAAATATAGTTATATTAATTATTTAATGGGTAATATATAAAATGTATATAATCATAATTCTTAATGTAATATCAAACCAATAATCATTCCGTTGCATTTTCTTTTGAGACAAACTTTTTCTTCGTCTTTTTCTCCCTTAAAATGAATTCATATCAAGAATTGTTTTAACGAGAGAGAGAGCACTCCATAAAATCAGTGAAGATTCCCTTTTTATATAGATATTGGCTCCATATTTGTGATTTTTTTTTCTCATTTTATTTCCACCCAAAATTCTATACATGTTATACACCTTTCTCATTTTTTTTTTCTTCTCGAGAAATAGTAACAATACAATTCTAAGATTATCTGCAAGCCATTTCCATGTTGACCTCTACCATAGTTGCATCTCATAGAAGAAATTTCCAAACCAAAGTTAATATGTTCTTTAAAAATTTGAGTTTTAAGATTTGGTTTGATTATTATTGTTTTTTAATCCTATTTGGATAAAAAAAATGACTATTTTATTATCATAAAAGGTCGAAGAAGAAATCATTGGTTGTTCTTCTTTTTATTTACGTCAGTTTTCATTTATTTAAGTGTTTGGTATTATATTATTATATTGTTTTTATCACGTGGTAGTTAAATATTTTTTTCTCTATTCGTAATTTAATATTTATTTTAATGCTTTTATTTTAAAGTGGTTAAAGTTTGTTAGTTAAATTTAATATTTTGAAGATTTATTATTGGAATTTTTATTTTATTGGAGTGAGTTGTGGATACTTAAAGATTTTTAAGTTAGTCAAAAATAGATAGAAGACTTCAATCACATCTACGCACTTCGGCCGTTATCACTTTCTACATCAACTTTCTAATATGATTACGACTTATATTATTTTCTTTGTAATTTTATTTCAGTAGTTACATTGTATTTTTATGTTTTTTTTTTCTTGTATTGTATTCTTTTTTTTTCAATATAAAAATTGTTAATCCACTTCCAATTTATGGAGCAGTTAGATATAGTTAAATATAGTTAGATATGAGTTATAATTAGATTAAGGTAGTTAATTTCTGGAAATGTTAGATATAATTGAATATAATTAGATATAAATTAGAATTAGATTAAGGTGGTTATGTTAGTTACCTTAAAGACACTATATAAAAGTGTATCATACACTATGGTACTTCACATTATCATTTCAAATTTTATATTAGGTTGTAATTAAATTATATAACTCCCTTTATATTTCCCTGTTACAAATAATTCCTAAAAATTTCATATGTTTGAACCAACACTATTTCAACACAATATTGGGGAATACGGTTGTCAATGTTATTTTTCTTTTACCTATATTGTAGTGTTTTTGCTAACTTAAATTTTTTGTTAAAGTATATATAAGTAAATTTTGAAATAACTCAACATAATTACAATATATAATATATAGGATAAGTGAAACTCCACCATTTCAAAATTGGATCAGATCATAAATAAATATCACAATGAAGGGGTCGTAGTCATCTACAACCCTTTTCATGGGATAAAAATATATCTATTTATATTTTTCTGAATAACTATTAGACGGATATTCAGCATATTTTAAAATATTCACGAATATGTACAAATATTTATAAATATTATATTTTGAAAAATATAATATTTTTTTCTAAAAAATTTATATTTTGTTACAATTATATAGAATGTTTCTCTTTTTTTTTTCCTGCTCAAAAAATATTAATACAAAAAAAAAATACATTAACACAAACATAATGCGTTATCCTATAATTTTTCTTTTTTCTTTTACAATTAATGATAAAATATCTTAGTAATTTTATTAATTTGCCAACGTCTACTGAGATATGCAAGTGTAGATACAATTTCATATACATATGTATTTATTAACTAACAGATAGTTAAAATATTCATTTATTCTACTCTTAGATCGTTGTTAAACTACTTGTTTGTAACTGTCACGAATTTTAATATTCCAATGTTTAATTATTATTTAAATTTAACCTTTTGGCGAGTTCATGTGTCATAAAGTAATTGTACCGCTGAAGATATTCATTTTCTCATGGAAGCTATTTAACGATAGGTTGTCCAAAAAGTCCAATCTAATTTGATGCGACACGTTGTCTACAGAGGCTCAGATGTACAATAGTGGGTGTGGTGCTGTGGAATTGTCACAACATTTATTTGTAGATATTTTTCGAAAACTGTGGTCAATGATTCTATATTGGTTTGGGGTTTATGTAACGTTCCCATATCATATTAGCTCGTGTACTTATGTTTTCTCCAGTTTATTTATTAGGGATAAAAGACTTTGAGATTGCTTGATTGTGGTATGGAAAATTAGAGTTCGGAGTACTTGACGCGCTAGAAACTTTTGTGTTTTCGTATTAGGTTTTTGTCTTGGTCATAACATCAATACAATATCAAATGTTTTTAGGTTGATTTGCATCAATGGTTGAACAATCCCCTTAGTTATTTAGAGATTAATATTTATGAGTAGTTATGTTTGTATTTGTTAGATGTTCAAGAGGGTGGTGATCTCGCCCTTCTTTAAGTGGAGTTGTACTTTGTTGGACTTTAGTCCTTTGAATCCTAATTTTGACATAATTAACAACATACAATATTCATACATCATATGATAAATCTAACAGTTTAATTGAGCAAGATTTCAGGAACCATAATCCAATCCTACACACTTGGATCAAATTGCTTGGAACACAAGAAATCAACAAAAGTTGAATTCTGACTATGTAAATCGATTGGGAAATCGATTTCATAACAAGGGTGTAAGGAAATCTTAAGTGTTTGTAAATGTGAAATCGATTAGCTTAATTAAAAATGAAAACTGCACAAGTCAGTAGCACTCTGATTTGGAGAGTAATCGATTGGGAAATCGATTGAACATTTCACAAATTAAACCTGATGGTAACACATCGATTGGTAAATCGATTGGATAAGTCACAGTAGCACTCCAGTGCTGAGGGAATCGATTGGCAAATCGATTAACAAAGTATCATTTGAAAAAATGACCTCACCTGTGACAAATATAATCGATTGGACAATCTATTGTTGAAATTTTCAATTCTGATAAAGTTTGGTTGCAATCGATTGGGAAATCGATTGAACTAAACACTAGGTAAGAACTTTTCAGGAACATGCTACCAAAGCGATTGACAAGTCGATTGACATCAAATAACTGAGTCACTGTTTTGAATTAAATCGATTGGCAAATCGATTGACATTAAAACTGAGTCACTGTTCTGAATCAAATCGATTGACGAATCGATTGACATCAAAAAACTGAGCCACTGTTTTGAACACAATCGATTGGCAAATCGATTGAAATAAACTTTTTGAAAACACAGTGAACTCTGAGATTGTGACCAAATCGACTCTGTGTTTTTATACATCGACTCTGAGATTTGGCAAATCGATTGAGTAATCGATTGAAATTACTTTTATTGAAACAGTTTCCCAGAAATCGATTAGGAAATCGATTTATACAAGTCTGGACATGTTCTACTGAAAAGTGTTGCTTTTAAAGAATCGATTGGTAAATCGATTAGCTTGTATAGTTTCAAGATTAAAGAAAAACAAGACTCGCGATAATCGATTGGCAAATCGATTTAGCACCTTTTATAACTTTACAAAATCGATTGGGAAATCGATTTCGTAGTTGGTTTTTCAGAAACTATATAAACTGTCTTTCAATCTTTATTCATATAACAATTCATAACTTTCATAATTTCTCATAATGCTCTTAACTGTTCATAACAACAAACTAACAACTTCATAATTGTGATTACAGATCTCAATACAGTTTGTTGACAATCTAAGAGAAATGATAATGTGCTCAAGAACAATCCATGAATATCCAGATTTGTGAGGAGCAACATTCATAAAGATTGAAGACTCTTTTGTTTTACATCTTTTATTCATTCTGTAATAAATCTTTGAAACGAAACGAACGCTAAAAACCCAGCTAGAAACTGGTGGCTACTTTCTTGGGTGAGAGGTCTCAACAAGAAAGAGTCGTACTTTGATTTTGTGTTAGGCTGTCGATTGTCTACAAGGATCAAAGGGTTGATAGAAAGCCAGCTAGAAACTGGTGGCTACTTTCTTGGGTGAAGAGTGTTCAACAAGAAAGAGTCGCACTGTGATTCTGTGATAGGCTGCTGAGTGTCTACAAGGATCAGAGGGTATTCAATAGGAAAGAGATCATTAAGATAGATAGGTTTCGGGGAGGAAACTGGACAATCTGTAATTGATTCTTTCTATTGGAGAAGAAAATCTGAAATCCGTTTGGATTTTCAGGACTGGATGTAGGTTGTCAAGTTGACAACTGAACCAGTATAAATCCTTGGTGCAATCTTCTCTAACCCTTATCTCCTTTGATTTACTATCTTGATATATCTGTATATGTGATTAAAATTGGATGCATGTTAAACATATTATGTAATAAGTAATATTGTTTAATCTGATAATTTGACTTGTATGCATCTTGATTAATCTCATATTAATCTAATAAAACTTGCTAATCTTGTATGCCACAATTTAATTTCCGCTGTGTGTATGAAATTGATTTAATTTCATAAAGAACTGATACATTCTGATATATTCCGCTTATTACGAGGTCAAAGATACCAACATACTTGAGATCAAAATTGTCAAATTCGAGTTTTAAGTAAATTTATTTTGACTAAATGAATTCGATAGGTAAATTAGCCGAATTCACCTTATATTAAAATAATATTAAAATTAATATATAAATCATATATATATTTTTATAATAGAATAAGTCTATCGATAATTCAAACTTTCGACTCAATTATAAAATAAAAATATACAAAATCACTATAAAATTTCATACTCATAAAATAGTATCAAATCAAGGTGACGGTGAAGATGAAGGCGCACAAGAGTTCAAAGCAAGAAGAAAAGAACAATTTGTTTGAGTTTGAAAAGAGTAAACGTTAGTACAAAGCGTGTTGGAGAAGACTAAAAAAAAGATGAGTGTTTTAAATTGAACTTAAAAAATTGAACATCTTTTAAAGTTAGGGTAATATAAGTGTATTCTCCAAATTCAATCGAATTTACTGTAAATTTACAAATTCACCTGCGTTAATTCGATCTTTAGAATAAAATTATCAATTTTCAAATCTACCAATGAATTAATATGTTTTTTGCAACTTAACCCATAAATTCATATAAATTTACTTATGAATATGTATGAATATGTGATTTTGATAACTTTACTTTGAGATTTTAAATTTTTTTTAGTGATTAATATTTATAGGGTGTTTTCTTATTACATTCTGTGGTCCAGATAAGTTTTATTAATATATTTTGGTTTATAAAAAACTTACAGTAGTTAATACTTTTAGTTGAATCTTATGTTTTTACAATTTATTTATTTGTGGGTGTTTGTTTCATTGTAGTGAGAATAATTAATTAATGCTTGCAAAAAAAAAAAAAGTGAAAATAATTAATGAGATGGTGGAGGTTTTCTTTTTTTACTCAAAGGGAGTGTGGAGGTTAAAAATTTGCATTCCGATATGTGTTACATAGTTACAAAAAATAATTTTCATTTATAGAATATATTTAGGAACAAAATAACTACCAGTTTTTCATGCTTTAGTATCCAATGAAGAGGGTGGGGAGAAAGTTGTTGAGAACAAAATTATATAACTATTTCTGTATTCTACTGTTCTAATACTTTTATAAATATTTTCTAGGAATGTCATAAGTTTGAATTAAACACTCTTTTTAAACAATAGTAAATGAGAATAATTAATATCACCAATATTTTTTAATTAAAAGAAACGATAAAAATAATGAATATAAATAAACAAATTCATAACAAATTTAAATGATAATATAACATAAAAATAATAATATTGTTATAAATATGACAAAATTCAAATGTATGAAATATATATGTATTTAGATCTATAATATTAATAATAATGTCGGTTGAAATCTATAGTAAATCAAATTTATAATGTCGGTTGAAATCGGTTGAAATCTATAATAAATCAAATTTGTAATGTCATATGAGAATGAATGAATCAAATCTCTAGATACTAAACACTAGAAAACAAATTTCTATTTGAGAATGAGTAAACCAAATTTCTAGAAACTAAACTCTAAGCATAGGCAAATAAAAGTAAAAGTAGAGTCATATGTGCCTTTTTCATTAATGAATAGAATGATGAAAATTTGGTGATGGAAGCTGAAATATTGAACAATATAGCATCTTAATTAGCTATAGGGCTATAGCCTTTATACATACAATAAATGATCTTATTTCCTTCATGCAACAAAAGAATTGAATACAAACTCTCACATTTTAGAAGACAATAAAAATAACTCCATCAGAAATAAGACTTTAGTGTTACATTCACTTGCTGCTTGGGTGTGTTTTCCTCTTTGCAAAGAACATGATAACCTTTGAAGGAAAAAGTGATTTCTTCTTCTTCTTTTTGTTCTTTCCATCTGAAGCTGAACCACTTTCATGACTATTATCTGAAGTAGCTTTTCCCTTTGAAGAGTTTGATGAATCATTAACAGACATAGTTGCATCAGCATTGTTATTAATTTCACTACCTTTCCTTTCTTCCTCTTGTTCAGCTTTCCATGTTCTCAACTCATGTTCAACAGCTGATTTTCCTTCAGAAGCTTTCTCAGCATTCTGAGTAGCAATCTTCAATGATTCCCTTCTCACACAAAGCTCTTCATTCAACTCTTCCAACTTCTCCAAGCTTCTCAGTTCAGATTCCTTTGCTATCTCAATTTGAGTGTTAGCAGCTGCAATTCTTAGATTAGCTTGTTCTTCAGCTTTTTGTGTTCTCTTACTCAGCTCATGATACTCATCAAGTGTAAGTGTAACCAATGAAAAAGAATCTACAACATCATTGTTGTTTCCTCCTCTAGTTGATTCACTTCTCTCCAATGCTTTGATGGAATCTTTAGCTAACTTTTCAGAAACTTGAGCAGCTCCTATTTCCTTTTGTGTTGCTAGTAATCTAGTTTCCAATGTTGCAGCTCTTGCTTTGGCTTGTTCAGCTTCTTCTTGTGCTTCAACAAGTTCAGCTTGAGCAGCTTGAGCTAGTGATTTGGCTTCATCAGCTTCTTGTGCTGCTGCTTGAAGTTTCTTAGGTAGCTGAGCCATAACCTCTCTTGCTTCAGTTTCTTGCATTTGAAGAAAAGCTATTGCTGATTTTGACTTCTCTAGTTCAATTTGAAGATTTATGAGTTTAGAAGAAGCTTTTTGTTCACTTTCCTTAAGTTCATTGAGAATCAATTTCTCTTCTTCAAGTTCTGATTGAAGCAACAATGAAGCTTCTTTCAAGGTGTTAACCTCAGCAGTTGCTTTCTCAATGTTAATCTTCACTTCCTCAAGTTCTTTCTTTGTTTCTCTATTGTTTTCATCCTCAAGTTTTGATTCCATGTATGCTGCTAATTCAGCTTTCAAATCAAGCAACAAAGAGGAAGATGCTTCCAATTTGGATTTAAGAACTCTAGCTGATAAAACTTGTTGGTTAAGTAACTCTAGCTCCTCTTCGGATCGTTCGAGTTCGAGCTTCCAGTTCTGAGTTTCTTCATCAATGACACCTGATCTTTGTTCCTCGGCTTCCAAATGCTCGGTTCGAGTCGATTTCAATGACTCCTTTGTTGCAATTAACTCAGCTGTCAAATCTTCCACTGCTTTTTCAATCTCTTTTGATGCTGCAATAGCTTCTTCAGCATTGTTGATAGCTCCATCTCTTCCATTCACCATAGAATCATACTCTTTCCTCATTGACTCCAATTCCTTCTTCAGATTTTCCAATTCCGAAACCGCTTCACTATGCATAGATTTTTCAACCTCAAGCTGTGCTTTGGCTTCAAAACTGGCTTCATCTGCAATGTCTTGCTCCAACTCCTCGATTTTGCGAATCACGAGTTCCGCTTCTTCTTTTACCTCAACCTCATCTCTTTCTACACTTTCTAAGTTCAGTCTGAGTTCTTCTATCAGTTTTTTTGTGCTTTCCAATTCCTCAGCTGTGTTTTGTTTTCCAAATTCATGTCCTTCAAGCTTGCTACTCTGTTCATCCAAAACAATCAATTAAATAGCATATTGCAGAACAATAGCCACTATTTAATAACATTATATACCTCAAGACTCTGAGTTCTACGGGTTTTCCAATCCACTATTCCTCCAAATTTTGACACAGCATCTTTCACAGATTCAAAAGGTGCTGCTGTATCAATCACATGCTTAAGAGCTTTCATAGATTCATAATTTGGTGAAGTTTCATCACCAGTCTGATTCATTGAGGGAAGGCATTATCAGAATATTATTAGTGCAATCTTCAATATTTGATTCAGTAAAGTAAACTTTACCTTGGGGGATTCTGGAAGTGGCTCCATAGATTATTATATTTTTTATTTTCAAAGTGACACCTCTTCTTTAATAGTACTATTTGTCACAGAATCTGCTCCAAATTAGCAGTTAGGAGTGCCACCAAAATCTGAAATTCAAATTATTATTATTATTATTAGAAAACAAACAAGTTATTATATAATATGTATGCTGTGAAACTTTTTCACAATGTAAATGGCGTCTGCAACAACAATCGCTAATGAAATATAAAAGTTTTAGAGGTCTCTGCAAGCGTGCATTGTCACATTAGCCCGCATTTTGACACAATATCAAAGTTCATATACCGCAATTCAGAATCATTTTTGCCGTAACATGCAGCTCTATATTTTTCATTAAAAAATAAAATATATATTTTGCTATAAACCAACATAATGTTTAAAAGACAATATGCTAAAGGACTTAATTTTACCATGAAAAGAAAAGCATAAGGATATTTGGATAAAATAAATGCTTCAAACCTGAATTAGAACTGAGGAACCAAAGAATGAAGGAAATGAATGGTAATGACTCAAAAAAGAAAATGAGAAAAAAATAATATTATGGTGCATGCCATAAGGTACGTTACTTTTGATAAGATGAAGGGAGGATAATTAATTATTTGCATTATTAATTTGCAACCTCTCCATTATTAATTATGTGTGTTTGAAATTCATGCAACGTCCCCTATAAACTACAACCTCTAGTACTCTGGCTGGCTAAGGGAAAACAAAACCACATTTATGTTATGCACGTGTGGTGTTGGATCACCACACCTTATCATTTTTCCACCACTATTTTTGGTATATTGTCTACCACCGTTAAATTAAATAATCCTAGATTGGTTTAGTCAATTTTATCTTTCATTTATCACATAAAAATAATTTAAAAAAATTAATCTATATTTTTTGGAATTTTAAAAATATAAAAGAGAAAATATCATTAATTATATTTCGATTAAAAAATCAAAGTTGTGAAACAAAAATAAAAATCTTAAAAGATCAAAGATGCAGAAGAAGTACAATACAATATTAATACTTGTTCATCTTTAAAATTGCAGACACACACAAAATTAGGAGAAAATTGTACAAAATTGAAGTGCATTTTCATAGATGTTTTTAGTGTAATTTTTAATTTAAATATATACCTTTAGTAATTAAAATAAAATTTGAAAATATTATGAATTAGAAAATTATTCATCATTAATTATGAATATTTTAAGTTAGAAATACACATAACATTTTCCCCTTAATTGTTAGCAAGAGATACATGAGTTTTTGAATATCCCTTTTCTATTAAAAAAAAAAAGTCCCCTTTTTCAATATCTTTTTCAAATTTTAATACCGCGTATACCCTTTCTCCTTGATCAGAAACAAAACAATAACAAAAAGTTACAAGTTTATTGGAAGAAATTGTTATTATATTTTATCACAAACCAAAACAATTAATGAATATAGTTACTATTCAAATTTCAAAAGGACTTAATTATGTTCCAAACAATAAAATACTAATCATGCGAAGAAGAGGATAAAATTTGATAAAAACCCGTTAATCATATAACATCGTGTTATAATAACAATGATAAGAACAATTAAGAATTAATGCATATGCATGCAACATTTTATACAATCACAAAAAAACAAAAAGACATGCAACAAATTAATCAAATTAAATAAATAAAAAAGGTGAAAGAAATTAATGAACCTGGAAAATTAGAAATGAAGAACTCCTAAAAAAATGAAGAGAAAGAGAGAAAAGAAATAGTAATAATAATGTGATAAAAGAATTAAATGAATTAAGAGGAGAAGGAGAAAGAAAAATGAAAAGAGAAGGTTTAATTAATAATATGGTGGAAGGAATTGTTGAGGCGGTGAAGAAGGAAGGAACAGCTCATTACTTCTCTTCCTTCCAACTCATCACATCATACAATACAATGCAAATATGCAATGCAATTGCATGTTAACATATCATTACACGATTAACATTAAATCATATTCAAACACGTGTTGGGACACAACATGTCACACTTTTTTCCACCACCTTCTCTTACATATCTAATCTAAATTAACACATATTTGTTAGTTTTTTTTACTACCACATCCTAATTAATATCCTCTTCATTCATTCAATAATATTTTTTTTAACAAATTATGTTATGCTATAATAATATATTATTTTAAAAGAAATTTTACATTTAAATTTACTTAACTTTTGTCCCAAGATATCCATATGCATATGTTACGGGTGGCATAGGTTGATTTAGGAAGGTAGGTTGAAAAATGAAAATCTCAACATATTTTGTCAAAGGTTGGTTCATAAAATAACAAAGTATAAAGAAAAACATTTAAATTAAAATGTGGTGATGATTAGATGGGTTGGTGGATTGACAGACAAAAAATAATATAAATTAAAAATCATATAATTAACTTAAATATGCTATAATTATAAATCATAAATGAACAGATTATTACATCCTATACAATTGACAAAATGACACTACTTACTAAATTATGCTTAATATTTCTCTATACATTTGTACAATGTACATCCACCATATAAACAAGGAATGAAAATAATATAGCACGTTTCAATAAATATGACAATTTCAGCCAACAATTGCAAGCAAGCTTTGTCTGACAACTGGAATTGAACATAGTATAGATCCAAATATGCCATTCAGAGCATAAGCAATGGCACAAAATGGGAGAGCTTCAGGTTCCTTTGCAGACAATGCTGCTGTTCCAAGCCCATGTGCACTGTAAAAACATTATTCAACACCAAATTATCAAATATGCATGAAGAACAAAATAGTCTGTATACTGTATGATACTATAATATTATGAAGCACAAAAATTATTATTGACACTTCAACACTGACAATAACTTGTGAAAATGAATGTAATAAATGTGCCGGTGTCGTGTGCTATAGAGTTAGATTCAGTACAAGTTCTTTTTATCAATCCCATTTCATTTTTTTTAGAATGACATGGGAATCGTAAGAGTCCAAATGCAATGTTTTAAAAATCAAACCGAACGGTTCAACTGTGATTCGACACTGTCTACCTACAGTTCTATTGCTTTTTTGTTTTCTCGGTTCGAGCAGTTGAAGTATGACCCAGAAACCATGTCTGGTTTGGTTTTTAAAACATTGAATGTTAGTGTGGGATGCAGAGAAAAATGGTTTTTGGTAAGCGAACAACATAATGGTTACTGAAAATACCTTGAAGCAGTTGCTATTCCTCGAGCAATCGGATCACTAAATCTGAGCCGATCAAGAGTTGCTTGCACGAAATTTGCACCAACCAGACCAGTTACTACAACCACTGCTGCTGTGAGAGATGGATTGGCCCCTGTAGACAGAAAGAGAGAATTTTCAAAGTATAATTCAAATTTTAGAGCGTCCCTTTTTTTAAGGTTGCGATATTTACCATCAAACATGGACACAATGCTGAGTGCTAATGCAACTGTGATACATCTGGGTAGAATGGACACAGTTAAGGACGGTTCTAATTGAAGAAGGCGTCCAACAAGTGCGGTTGAGTACAGCGAGAATATTGTTGAGATGATGACAGAGGTGAAAATCTCAGCCGCGTGCCTTTTTACAAGCTGAATATGGTACACAAATCAATGGTTTAGCAGTTATTTAACGACAGTATGAGAACAAAAATGTAGCACAATATGTTTTCTATTTGGCTAAATGATTGGCAGGTTAATTAAGTGTGTGCAAGGAAATGATATGTACATAATTCTATGCTCTTCAAGTTTGAATTAATATATATTCAAGCAATGATTATATCATTCATCATCCATAGGCCTTTGCTAATTTATCAAGAATAAAAAGGAAAAAGTAAATAAAAAATATGCTGTAAAACCAATTGAGAGCAATGAGATATTGTTGTATTCATCTGCTTATTAGGTCAGTTTACCTTTCTTTGCTTGAACATAGAGAAGGAAAAGGAGAGAATAACAGATCCCAAAAATCCCATTAAAATGTCACCAGCTCCAGGATTGGTGGATGCTTTGGTAAGGTAATATCCTATGAATGTTGAGACAAAAGTCAACAGAAACTAAAGATATACATGAGTTTGAAACTAAACTGTTTAAATTACTCCAATCATCTTTACTGTCTCCTAATCTCCTCTACTATTATATTTCCTCTTATGGTTATTACTGTCCTAGTAAAAAGTTTTATAAACCATATTCAAACAGTTCAATTTGCGTTAGTTAACTTCCAAGCAGATTTGAAACGCTTGACTGTTTGTCATTCGGTGTTTGCAATGAGAATAGTAGTTTCAAACTTGTTTTGAACTTGAGTTTCATTTCCTTGTTGAGTGAGCAACTAAAACTAGCACAACTTTCATAATAATATAGTAATAATTAAATAGTTAGTTTCAGGCATACCTAGAACAGGATCAAGCCCTAACTTCGAAAAATACCCGAAAGCAAATGCCGTCAAATCTGCTGATAGTGCACAGCAAATTATAGGATGGAAAACCTTCTTCACATTCGACGGCAACCTGAAAAAAAAAAAACAGCAAGAATGAATCAACTTCTCGTAAAGACTTGAATTGCGTGCCATAACAGTTATAAAATTCGAATAGCATAAGCATGTGAGTGACAAAAGAATAATTGTTTTCCAATTACAAGCCAATGGTGAAAAAGAAATTGGCAATTTGAAGATCAGTAGTAAAAATGAATATGTATTTACCCAGAACCAACTATGTAGCCTAACACAGTGGCCGCAAGCAAAAATGGAAGGCATGTTCTGGCACTTGTTCCCAGTAATGTTGGATAAAATAGTGCACTAACAAATGATATCAGGAGAACAGCAGTCCATGTCCACACTTCAAGGGTAGAAAATGGTGATGGCTTTCCCATAGGCTCAGCGTCTACCAATGTCGTTTTCACAGCTTTTCTTACTGCTATAGCTGTGAAACCAGCAACACAAAGTGTAGCAAACCATCCTCCAACTGAACAAACATTATAAACATCAGCATTCAAACATCAAGCATGCACCAAAATATGATTATTGTACAAGAAATGTAGATTTTGAAAAGAAAAAGTGGAGAGGGGAAGATTTGTCATTAAAGTGTTTAAAATGTCATAAATTTTAAATAAAAAATGATGAGGTTCTCAAATAATTTAATAATCTGCAAGCCATTGATCAGCATACCCAAATTCTTATAAATTGTTGATTGAAGGTTCTCAATCTATGTAGCATCGACACTTCAAGTTGAAAGTGTGTTTTATTGTAAGACATGTTCGGTGTCTGACACTCGTATGAAATTGTCCCACGTGGTTACATTCGACCACTTCCATTTTTTCAAATTATTACAGGTGTTTACCTGTCAGTGTTGTTGTTTGCCTAGTGTCTGTTTTAGTGTTTTGTAGCTCTCAATATTAAGGATTATTTTGAATTATGATCGTTTCAGAGACACAATTGCTTGATCCCTTCCATTTCAAGGATTAGCATGCCGATTCACTCACAATGCAAGATCAGAGTAACTTAGCCAAACAAACAATAAATAAAGAGCAAATAACCAAACAAAATAAAACTAGACACACATGAAAAGAAATCCAAATAATGAGTTGTTATACATGCACCAACCTACAATAAGGCTAATTTTGATGCCAGAAGCA
>NC_021166.2:18593995-18594956 GCF_000331145.2 Cicer arietinum
GAATATCTTTAACAGAAAGGGGCAAGACAACCAAAGAAGGAACGTAGAACAAAGGGAGCCATCTCTGAATAAACATAAAAGCAGGCTCAAAGAAGTTCATCAATGCTGTAGCTGCAGATGGCACAGTTGAATCAAGAATAATCAAAACTGAGAAAATACAAAACATCCCAAACAATGCACTAGGGAATTTGATAGCAGCAGCCACGAATGCTTTCTTCAAAAAGCTATCCATAGCTAGAAAAAGCCCCAGAGACACAATCAAATGTAACAACCCAAACACCTGAAATTTACAACAACATAAAAAAGAAAAACTCAAACTTACACATTAGACATAGAAACATAGAGACACCTATGAAGCACTAACACACACACGAACCCCATGACGGTGATCCTGACACATACCGTTACTATTTTTGATAGAAGTCATTGATGAAAGAAAGGTATAAATATAGAAATTGTATTGATAATAAGAATCACTTACATCAAGAGTTACATAAATCTTATATAGTCAATGAGAAGAAAAACTATCTAGTGTAACTAATTAACTAACTAATTGACAAACTAGACTGACTAACTAATTAATTAGTATATCTAATATAGACACGGATAAAAATTTAAGAAAATAAAAGTAATTGAATATAACCATACGCCACATCTCTAATGTAGACACGGATAAGAATTTAAGAAAATAAAAGTAATAGAATATAACCATATGTCAGTATGTGTAAGTATCACACACACCTTTAATTAGAAGGGTATTATGTGCTATATATAGATAGAAACTCACATTTTGGCTGAGTGTGGAAGTGTTCCCAGAATCAGTTTGAGCTGATTTAGTTAAAAAGTGTCTGCTTATTGAATTTTCATGAGTACCCTCCATTTGCAAGAAAGTGGAATTGAAAATAGAAGGAGTTGTTGGGTTGCACAAAATGGAGCGTTTTTTAAAGCATGAGAGGGAAAG
>NC_021166.2:18594996-18610954 GCF_000331145.2 Cicer arietinum
AGAGGGGTTGATTTTGCAATATGAAAGAGTGAGTGTTGTTTTAGAGAACGGTTGGTGAGGAGTGAAAAGGAAGTTGTGAGTAAATGGGTCGCCATGAACGTGGCCGGAAGAGGTACCAAGAGAAGAGGAATTGTTATTTCATACATATAGAGTTTGTGGGGCCTGAAAGAAAATTTGTATGGATAAAAACAAGTGATGATTTGATGAGATGAGATGAGACCAAAGTTTACATCCATATAAGCGGAAGTTGCTCCAAAATAGAAAAGAAAAGTAACCGAAATTTAACTGTTTTGTAAATAGTGTAACAATTTGTCAGCCTTATATCATTTTTTTCACATAATCATCTTCAACCTTTTTTTTTTTTGATGGGGGAGAAATAGATTCCAAGAAGTCTTTTTTATCCGATGACTTATGAGTTATAAACTTATTCGCTTCCCAAAGCATGGAGCTGAATTTGAACTATAATCATCTTTGTTAAGAGTTCAAAACTACAGTTAGCTAATAAAAATAGTAAAAATAAAATCATCATCAAAATTAAGGATTATCTTTTTTTTATTGAATTAAATAAAATCCCAAATTAACAAAACGTTCGTAAATTTGTTTTATAGAGTTTATAACTAAAGCAAAATGTGAAAATAGCTAGATGCAGAAGTTAGCAAAATCTCCAACGTAGACACATTCTAATCAATCCCGAGCTTTAAAGTCCAAAATCTCATTAAGTACAAAGTGGTAAATATATCTTAACTATACTTCCCCGTGAATTGTTTGCACAGAAGCACAACAATCCATATAATGGACAATACTAAGGTTCACTAACCATATTTCTTAGTGCCAACACTAACTTTCAAAGCAGCAGATAGATAAGGCATGAATCAGTATTCACACCCTACCTACAATCTAGGTTGTTTTTGGCTGTCAAAAGCAAGATAAATTAGGAATGAGGGATCATATAGCATAAACCGTTCCTAATATTACATAGGATTGTTGCCTTTGGTACAATTTTAACTAGAAGCTATCCAAAAACAATAACTTGTTGCTATTTGGTTAGGTTATCTTCCTGAAAAGCAACATCAAGAAGGAAGCTAGATTCTAATGAACACCCTGCACAGCCTTCTGTCTAACCACTCTGTTGAGTAGCTTCAACATGCTGATCATTCTGGCCCGGGCCAAGATCCTCAGTCCTTGGTATCTCCCCGAGTCTCTCCTGTAGAAACATTATATCTTTATATCAGATAGCAGGTTCAGTCTTTGCATAAATCTTTTCAGATATAAGAATGCAATTTGAAAGTTAGAATGGTAAGTCACATAATCCACTAGACCTCGTTTACCCTATCTAAATCAGGGTTGAAATATGTGTTGAATCAACCCATATGGGGATATTTTTAGGTATCACATGGCATGGGGGACAGTGCTAGTCAACAAACGGAATAGACAAAATCCAAATACCAAAACATGTCCAGATTTCAAAATCACCTTGAGAGCTGCATTCTCAGAAAGTATCTTCTCGTACTCACTCTTGATCCGGTTCAGTTCAGCACGGAGAGAGGCATTTTCTTCATTCAAAACTTCAGCCCGCTGAGCTAGTTCATCACATTCAGCCTGAGAACAGGAAACATATAAACAGTAATTTGAAATATGTCAATTATGACCATTCCAGCCAGAAGTAGGAAAAGGCTATACTCTATCACCTGCTTTCGCAACCTGGACCTGCGTGCAGATTCCCTATTGGACTGCTTCCGCCTTTGTCTTTTAAGCTCTCTTTCATCCTAAAAGTTAACCAGAAAATGACAGATTTAGCAAAGTAATAATGCAACTATGGTTTTAAATTGTGGTCTACTATCGCAATTGCAGCCGCAACGCAAAGGGTTTTGAGGTCTCTGCAATGGCACCACACCCACATTTTTCCACAATATTAAGGTTTGCAGCATAACCGCAATTTAAAATCATGAATGCAACACGATAATATGGCATGTTGACAAAGTTAACCTGTAACCAAAGTTGTGAGTGGACATCTCGTGACCCAGCATTTACCATCCCTCCAGCCACTGCAGCAGAAGGAACCTTTCCATGCATTGCAGGCATGGTAGATGAAGTTGGTGTTCCCCAATAATCCATTCCTATATTTAAATTAGTAGTGGGACCAGGAACTGCTGTGAGAGGACCAGCAGCAGACATAGGTACGACAGACATAGTTTGATTAACAACTGTATGAGGTGTATTAAGTACCCCATTTTGAGGAGCATGCACTGAACTGCCATTTTGAGAGGGTTCATCTGTAATGCAGCAAAACATTTCAGCTGTGACATGCATAATTTATTTATATACACAAATCAACTCAGAAAATATTTCCTTGTCAAAAACAAAAAAAAAACTCAACATTTTGATATGTAACAATATCAGACCTTCATAAGAATCCTGCCTCTCCCCAGATTTCAATTGAGAGTCCTACAAAACCCATTGAAATAAATATCAAACGTACAAGGCAGTGAAAAGCAGCACCGAACAAAAAAATTATAGGCATCACCCAAAAGAAATACAAGCCCTTTTATGAGCTATGTAGAATGCCCCCAATAGATGCCATTTCTGAAGATCAATCTAAACCTACAAAAGATTCTATACAGGGTGGATCATGAACATATTGCACTAGGTATGGTTGTAAACCCTAATGATGTTAAGAATAAAGACATACCCGAAAATGAACCTGCTATGCATTTAAAATTAATATTTAAAGCTTTGGAACATACATCAATTCATATATTAAATTTGTTTGTTCGATGATACTGCCAATCAATTTGAAAACCGTAATTAGTATATTAAGCAATCCAACAAACAATGTAAAGCTTTGTTAGTCCAAATGGTCAATTACAGATGTTTTCACCAAGTCTGTAAAAGGTCCTTGGTCAATATAAATAGATATAGCACTATATAGATATGGTAGTTAGCGTAATTGTAATTTGAAAATCTTTGAATTTATTACTTCATGTATGTATAATATAACACCACTGTGAAATTTACACCTAGATTCCAAAATACACATCTCTTATTTCTCTTTCTCTCAACATAGACATTAGTATGTTAGTTCAACAACTTAACGGTATCACATGCCCGAACAGTTAAAACAAATAACTTGATTTTTGTTTGAGATCTCAATAAGGATCCATTTTGATAATGAGGAAGGTCTGCACTATGCATAGTATTTTCTTGAAGATATTCCCATTTTATGATTTGACTTACAACTGTGCTAAATCTGTAATTCCTGAATAGACTACAAAAAGATGAGCAGCGGGAGCTATGCACCCTACATGTCCTTTTTCAATTTTCCATACACTTTAGTTAAAAATTGACTTCGGCTGATAACATGTCAAAACATTAGTTAGTTATTTTTTTGTTTTAGAACAAAACTGTATTATTTAAGCTAGATAACCTTTACTTGCAATGTCACAATTGATATGCTTTTATTTCTATTTTCTTACACAATTTTGCAGGAGTCGCATGCATTTTCCCTAGAACATAAAGATAAGATAAACTCAGTTACTTCTCATTATATTATGCTCAACTACTGCTGCTAGAATATCAAATAATATAATGAGAATTACATTTTGATAATCTAGGAAGGGGCACGAAAGTCGCTCCAATTTTTATCCTCGTATTGCTCAGAAGATATTTTCATAAACAAGCATGCAAGAGAAAACAAGGATGGAATGTTTTGTTGCTTCTTGTTCGGACAAATATTGACCATGCAGTAGCAAACTAACAAGTGGCACAAAACTTACATTATGGGAGTTTTCATCGCTTCCTTCACTAGTACCTTCACTTGCACTCTCACCACTGCAAATTCAAGTTTTCATATAAGAATAGTAGTAGCCAGTATACAATTGCAACTAGCAAGCAAAAGCACTCAAGAGACTTAGATGAAGTGATTAACTATCGAGTGTCAACCCTACCAATAAATTTCATACAATAGACAAGGAAATGAAACAGCATTATTGACAAGTTAGAAAATAAACATAAAATGAATAAAGTAACTGGTGTTTGAAGGCATTGGAAGTTAAATATTTAGCGGTCCTCTATGTAAAAGTTGACACATAAAACACCCAATAAGACACCTTTGAAGCTGTATGAAAAAAACCGCAATGCTAGCTCCTTTACAAAAGTCACCTAATTTCCCAGATTTATTTCTATGATCTAGAATAACAGGAAAACAGGTCCACAGACCACTAATTATATCAATTTAGTATTTGCATATCTACAAACCACCAAATTACTTCCATTCAATTATAGAACTTTAGAAGAGAGCATTATTCAACAACTTCAATACAACACATCTTACCTTTTTGAATGAATTCCATTGGCAGAAACCCCTGGTGTTTTACCTAGTTCATTATTTTTTCCTGGAACTGGAACCATATTCATACTACCCAAACTTCCTTTTGATCTTTTGATTGGTAATTTTTCCTTCACCTCATGAGGTTTACCATCAGCTTCACTGCTGCCTGGAGTATTCCCCTGCATGTTAATGCATAGGTTACTATTTCCGTACTTGGATAAAAAGAGCAAAGGCAAAAGAGAAAGTGTAAAGAAGGAGAAGGCTGAAGAAACTCACTGAAGCATCCACCATGCCATTTGGAGAAGGCATGGCAAAAGGACTAAAAGGATAAGATCCCTACATAAATTCATAGAAATGTGCAAATATTTGTTAATGAAGTCTGGGTTATACCAATCAATTATAACACAATAACTTCAAGAAAGCATGGTCTACGAAAGTATACCGGAGGCATGGATGGATGGGCATATATGCCACCATGGGGATACATTGCAACATAAGGATGTGGTGGGGTGCCATAGGGAGGCATAATATGCTGCATATAAGTATTTCATCAATGAGAGTTCAAACTATATATTTTTTAGCATTTGGTGTAGAGCAGGTAATACACAAGTTGCAGGCATGAAAAATAATCAAAGAAATGAATGACATATAAAGTGGGCCCCATTCAATAATACACAGTGAATATATGAAATTTTTACATGTTACTAAAGTTACTTGCTTGAACTCAGAATTTTCAGGAAAATATCAAATTGAAAGATAAAAAGACCAGATTAAATGTACAAGCGTTAGAGAGAAATTTTGGTGTAGCCCTCAATGTAAAAAAGTTAATAGTGATACAGTCTCTACTTAGGTAGTTTGGGCATGTCCTAGATAGTATGTATGTATACAGAACGGAAACTTATTGGGTAGATATGGGTTCAGACCCAACACTTGGTTCCTTTTTCAAATTTCCTATCAAACATATTTGGATCTTGTTGGCAGTTGGCCAAGCATTTAATGAGCCAATGGCGCACAAGTACCAGTAAGACCGTGCAACATAACAAGTATTACTACTGAAGTTATTGTTTAGTATTAATTGAAATGATCTGTTACTTCACCCCCTCAACTCTTGATCCTTTTTTCTGTACTTGATATACTCTATGGTGTTTCTAATAAATATTACTTGGAAAATTATGGAAATTGTAATCATCATACAATTTAATTTCTTATTTTCTATATTTTCATGTTTATACATTTCTTATGTGATAAATATTCTATACTCAATTTTCTAAAAAAATGTCGATAAAAGTACAAACACGCTGATATTCATACTGCCAGTCATACCCATATCATTCAACTTAAGTGGTCAAACACAAAAATGAACTAGCAACTTCCCATTTCAGTTTAACATGATATTATCTTGTAAAGGAAAAGTAATAAATATCTATATTCACCATTGGACTACACAGCTGAAGGAAATTCGGTTCCGTTAGATCTTAAATTTGATAATTATAATAGGAAAAACTATTGATATTAACTGAAGTAACAGCATCAAAATTTCACCAAGTTCCATCAGAATTCTGAAACAGAATGAGATTGATCAATAATTATGTATGTGCCAAACTGGCAATTACCTGAACACCCCACATATATGGGTGGGCTTGGGGACTTGATGCCATGAATCCAGGTGGAGGTATATGCGAATATGCCTGTAGAATGAAAGCTGTGGTTCAAAACCCAAGGTTGACATTAATAAAAAAAATTATATGATGGCGAAGACTTTTTCACCAAATACCTGATAGTTAGCCCAGTCAGGATTAACTGCCGCAGTGCCAGTTGTCGTTGATGTTTGCTCCTGGAAAAGGTAACAAATGTATCTGGCATCACATTAAAGTACGTAATCATCAATGCTGGAAAAAAGAAAGAAAGAAAGAAACCGCAAAGACCTGTGACGTAGCCGCTGGAGGCGTCTTAGGCTCTTTTTCTTTTAACGGTTTATCGACGTCACTGCTGCCCATGCTTTCAGACAGGTAGGTAAGGTACTTTTACCTTCCAAAAATTTATACACTAAACCATTCTGCACTAATAACATAACTTACATCACAAGGCAGCTAAAAGGACAATATTCTTCATTGAAATTGACAAATAAATAACCTCTGCCAATGAAAAGCTAACCCTCTTACTCATAAAAAAAACACTTCAAGTTACCCGCTTCTATTCTGAACTATTCCACAAAGTTCTAACATAACATGTATATATACTGCATGAATTGGTTGTGTTAACAGCTAAACAACTAATGTATTCCTTCTTTCCCCCTAAAAAAACCATATAAAAAATCACCCAAAATCATTTTTTTTATTTGGCTTTGTCTAATATTTCCTCAAAATCAGCAATTCAGCATAGTATTTGTCAGTTCTCTTCATTGGTATACTAACTAACATTAATTTAGTCTTTGCAACCACTATTGTTCCTAAATATATGTGATTTAGTTCATCAAATAGCAGCTATAATATAACATTGCACGTAGACAACCCGCTAAAGCAATCAATAAAACTGATTTAATCCCTAACAAAATTGAGTTGGCAGCAATAATCAAACACTTCAATAAAAAAAGAATGAAAATAAATTGAAAGTGGCGCCTATATAAGATAGCAATGTGAATAATTGAAATTAAAATTATGGAGAAAATAAAAGTAGGTAGTGAATATGAGTTGAAATTACCGTCGAATGAAGCAAAAGAAGCGTGGTGTGGAAACCTGATCTACGGGGGTGTTGAAAACAAAGAAAACAAGCGAAAATTAAACAATTAATTCAAAAAAAAAAAAAGGAAAATAATTTGTGTATGTGACACGAGGGATTAATAAAGGGGATATTTTTTTGGGGGGTGGGGGAAGAGGGTTGTGTTGTATATATGCAGGTGACACGAAGAGAAAGAAAAAAAACAAAAATTGGGGGAGAAATGAGAATTAGGGTTTGGGTTTGTTGGGTTGAGGTTGTTACTCACTCACGGCAAGGAATGAATGAATGAATGGGTTGTTTGTTGTACGGCGTTGGTGTCCACTTGGCAATCCCAGTCAGACTTTCGTTCGCATTCGATTTTGTTATTATATGCAGACAAACAACGGATTAGGTTAGGTTAGGAAGCCCATTTACTCCTTATTCTACATAATTTTTATTTTGCCAGAATAACATAGATACATTTTTTATTTTATTATTTTAGCTAATTCAAATTAATTTAAAATTCACTAAATTTTTTTTCGTCGACAAAATAAAATTTTAATAGAATGTTTAAAATTATCTTAGTTTATTTTAAAAATTTAATAAAAATAATATTAGATTTAAATTTTGAAATCCAAATTAATCTTTCCTTTTTTTTTCAAACTCTTTCTCTTGTTAATCTTGTTTTCGCTTGTTTCGAAATCGTGTTCTTCATTTGTATCTATTTTAGCTAGTAAGAATAACTCAACTTTAAAACAATCAATTACTCGAGTCTTAAGGAGATGTCTTCAATGACTAATCATTACGACTATATTAATAATAGATACAGTTTGCATCAAAGAAAGCTCTCAGCAACTTTTATCGTGATTGAACTACAAGTCTACGACAACTCTCAATTCAAAATAAGATCTACATAAGTAGACCAACTAGAGGACTTTAGTTAGCTAATAACTCAAGGCTCCATTAATACTATAAATAGGGGTTCGGATTCGCCTCCGGTAACACACGTCTTTTACAACTTTAAAATATTAAATTTTATTGTCATTCCATCTTACTTTGACATCGAAGTATCTTTACAAATTTATCATTTTTACATTATCAACTTATCATCATCATCATGAAATGGTCAAATTCGTGTTCTCATGCGAGAACATTGGTGTCCATCATGGGACCTCAATTAATTTCACATGAACCTCAAGACCAACAACATAGTAGTACCATTAGTAATGTGGAACATGGTTCACCTCAAGAAGAAACAAGTTACCAATATTGTAACTCTCGCATATATAATGGAGGATCAAGAAGACAATAATCAAATTCAAAAGTCAAATATATATCTCCTACCCACAGGATATGAGTGCGAAGACACCATTGAGACTATCAACTAAATCAAAACGTTGAATCGACATGGAAAGATAGGACAATAAAAAGAAAAGAGAAGAACAAAAATCCATAAAGTGACAACAACAAAAAACACTAACATATGAACCATTTCCTAACAAATTGCAATTGTCATCAATAAAAAGTGTGACGTCAAACATGATGCTCTTGTAAACGTTACTTGATTTAATACCGACTTACATTACTAAATGTATTTGAAACTCTCCCAAAGTGAGAAATTATCCTATTAGGCGTAAAGAAAAATATAAATTGCAATTAAGGCAGGCGAGTAAATATGAAGTAAGAAGCGTGACGCAATGAGCATCTGTCACTGATATATTGGTTGGAAATTGGAAGGAAAAAAGTATTGGAAGATGGTGCCTTCGCTATGTACACTTTCATCCTACTCTCTAAATCTCAATTTCAATTTCAATCTCAATCTCAATGGAAGAGAATCTCACAAGTTAAACGCAAACTCCTCTCTTCATTTCAGCCATACGCACCGTCGTTTTGGTTCCAACACAACAATCTACTGCAACTCTACTAATAATTACAACTCCGACGCAAAACCACCATCTCAATCTGAAGCCATTCAACTCTACTCCCAAATCGAAAGGTTCTCTCTCTTTCTCTTTTCCAATTTTCATTGCTCAAACTCAAAATTACTTTTATTTTTCTCAACTTTGCTTTATTATTTGCCAATTTTTGAAACAACTTCACCTAAGGTTGAGTAACAAAATAATTTTAATTTTATTTTGTACTATTAGGAAAGTTTATTTGGCAACCTAAAACTGATTGAGAACTAATCGGATTAGAGTTATGAGAGTAATCAAACTAATCTCTTTTAAATTTAAAGCTGTTATTTGTGGTTGATTGATGGGTTTGTTTTATTTCTTTGCAGATTAGTCACTAATTCTGCTAGACAATCGCAAGATGCCTGGTGGGGTTCTACAAACTGGACTGAAGTCGAGGTATATACTAGAAAAGTTTGGATAAATAGTTTAGTTAAGCACTTATTTAGTGAGTGCTTATTCAATCGGAGTTTATCAAATATAAGTTATTTGCATTTGGATATGGATGTTTTAGAGCTATTTGCATTCTCAACGTTTGTTTTCAATTTATGAATGGAATTTGGAGTGGATGGGGGGATGAAAAGGGGGTAGGGGATAAGTTCGAGACAAGTTGTTTCCTTAAGTTATCTTGAAGAACTTCTTAAAATAAACCGAAACAGCTTATGAGATAATCATCAAGTATGGGCTTTACATTGTTAGTAGTTTCTTCATTGTAGAACACCAAAAGCAGCGATATGTTTCTGGCTCCCCAGAAGTCCCTAACAAGTTATTCTTGATAAGGTTTCCTTGTAAATTGAATACTTTTTGAAAAATGTATTGACTTCTTTTGAAATTAGACCAATCACAACAAGTGTGTATCTTAAAGAGTTTGTTACTAGCAATATAGCATTCCTATTCACAAAAAGCTTGGTACATGTTCACTGTATAATTTCAGGGATCATGGATTCTCAAACCCAAAAACTCCAAACCCAATTTCGTTGTACATTTTGTGGGAGGAATATTTGTAGGAGCTGCCCCTCAGCTTACCTACCGTTGGTTTCTTGAGCGTCTATCAGAAAAGTAAGTCTCTCACTCCCTGTGTTCTTTTTTCCAAAATCCCCCAAATTACTTTCTTGTCAAGTTGTCATACTATTTGGTTTTGAGGTATGATTATTACCCGTGTGCTTATTGAAAGGTTTTTTTGCTTAAATTTTTAAATTTGTGTACTGATTTGTTAGTGTAGAATCTTTGGATGTTCTAATTCTATGAAATATCTCACATCTGGATCATTTGAGGCTCAAAGATTTAGGATCTATAGTGGAAAAAATAGCTAACCATAAAACCCTTGGTTTTTAGGGGTGTATTGGTCATTGCAACTCCATATGCCAGTGGGTTTGATCACTTCCTCATTGCAGACGAAGTACAGTTCAAATTTGATCGGTGCTACCGCACATTACAAGAAACAGTAAGCCTCAACTTATTATCGAAGGGCTAGTTTCTGTGTTTCTAATTTTCTAGGAAATCGTTAAAGATACTCATTGATTCAGGTCAAAGATCTTCCTATTTTTGGTGTTGGCCATTCTTTGGGATCGCTTGTCCACCTTCTGATTGGTAAATTAAAGATTTTCTGCTAAACTAGATTCTAAGAAGTAACTTGATTTGTAGATAATAAATTTGCTATTTAACCAGGGTCAAGATATGCTGTGCAAAGATCTGGAAATGTTCTCATGGCATTCAATAACAAGGTATTCATTCATCCAGCAACTAACTTACATATAGGATGAAGGATGAAATGTATAGGACTGAAATTAAATCAGCTTTGAATAACATAATTCAAATCTTAACCTGATCTAAACTTATTTGCGCTGTTATTCCTAATTCCTAACCAATTCTTGTACATATTTTCTCAGTATTTCCTGTGTAAGATTCCTCTTTGTAATGTTTCATGATTGAATGAATTTCCTTTAATTGGTGAAGGAAGCAAGTTCGGCTATCCCCTTGTTCTCTCCAGTTCTTGTTCCCATGGCTCAAAGCATTGGTCCACTTCTATCAGATATTTTTTCTTCACCAACTCTGCGAGCAGGGGTCAGTATTGCTACATAATTATCTTGCCTGGGAATGGAGGAAAGCATCTATTAATATTTTCTAGGAGAATTATCAACAGCCTCTCTTGAGGTATGTCGAATAGAATTTGGCTCTTTTTCTGTTTAATGTCATATGTCAATAACCTTCCCTTCAGGTTGACTGGAAAAAAGTTTAGTAAACAGTCATATCCAGGATGTAGACAAATTCTATTCATGTCTGGTCTTTTTTCTTTTTAAATCATCATTGTATATTTGTATACACTTTAGGCATTTTCCACTCAAACTCTTAGATACCTCAATTGAGGTGTTACTTTATTTATATCAAAGATGGAGACCTTTTTAAGAAAATAAAATGTGTTTCTTACATGAAACATCATTATATCTCTTGCTTTGATTTTTCTCACAAAATCCTTTTGAAAGAAAGAGTATGAAATTCAATTGCAGAGTTTCACCAACAAATTGAAAGATGAAAATGACTAAGATTTCATAAGGGAGGTTGTTGCTATATGATATTAAAAACTAAGGGAGTCAAGTGCTATAGCAAAAATATGTGAGTCTTTATCATTTGTCCATGTCTCAATAGAGCTGACTGTAATTTCCTTCAAGTGCCAATCAAGCAATTCAGATATTGCATGAAAGAAATTAACAATGTTTCATGGCTGGGAAGGTTGTGGCAGTAGCCGAGTAAATTACAGTGTTGGACACAAGCTGGGTGGTCTATATCATTTTATATATCAGAGAAATGATTTAATTTTCCTCGTTCTTTCATATTTAGGAGAAAATTTATTGTTGGTATGATATTGTTTTCCAGAACAAGTATGAATTCTACTTTGCACAGTATTTATATTACCTCTTTACATGACCAATCCTAGCTTCATGAAACACTTGCAGGCGGAGATGACTTTGAAACAATTAGAAAATGTTAGCCCTCCCATTATGAAACAGGTTCTTCCTTTAGTTGAGCAGCTTCCTCCCCTGTATCTGGATTTGGTCAAGGGAAGAGAGGATTTTACTCCAAAGCCGGAGGAAACCCGTCGACTTGTATGTGACATCTCTGATTATTATCATTCCAGCAATTTTATCTTTGTAATCAGTGAAGAGTTTGCTATATCATTCATACTGCATAATCTGCCAGCATTTCATTTCAACTCTATGTCAATGAACATATTTCTTTGTATAGACTTAAGAATCAGAGTACTTTTTGCTTAGATTTTATTCCTAAATTCTAATTAACACGAATGGTGCAACTAGTTTCTTTGAGTGCGTCAAATTCTTAGGAAGGTTTTAACATTAATGACAGCTTTAACTTAACTTCATTTTAAGCCTAGGTTCTTCATTTTTTTTTAGTATTCCTATGGTCATCTCATATACTTTATAATAAAAAAAAGGTGTTGGGGTAGGAAGGATGTTATGGGCCCGTTTGTTATTAGATTAACAAAAAAGTGATTTTAACTTTATATATCACATGAAGCAGAAATTGCATGAAGGATTGGCAGAGGTGCTTACATAATATATTGCCAATCATCTCCGTCTTGATTTTAGTATAAGAATCATTTGGTTTGTTCAGCAGCCTTGATTGAACTTTGGTATTTAGGTCATGGTCTCTCTAATCACCTTGAATAGTTAGCATCCGATATTCATTTAGAAAATCAAAGTGGATGGAAGAAGTTTGATAACCAGTTGTGTGCTCGATTATGGCAATATGTGGAACCCAGTATTTTGTTAGTTTCAACTTTCAATACTTATTTCCAAAGATACATTTCACCACTGCAAATTATTAGCCATTGGACTTTCTCAGACAACCAAAACATAGCATGACTAATTTTGTTTCTTAGGCAAAGATTGTGGCAGAAAAGTTGAAATATTTTGCAGGATGATATTGATACTCATCAAGGCCTCTTAAAATAAGTCAATTAGAGAGTAAACGTGATTTTTGGGTTCATCTGTAAAAAACTTTGTACACATGATTTGTATGCTCTAGCTTTAGGTAGTGTTGGAAGGTATCTTCAATTGAGTGAAAGTATTATGTATTTAGGGGTTGTATATGGTTCTATATTTTGATATTTGCATATAACTATGATTTGACTTGTAATGTTTTTCTAAATGCCTTATTTCTTTTATTTTCTTGTACATATAATTAATCATGCAGATGATTTCCTAAAGCAATCCAGAAATCCTTTGATCCGTCTTAAGTCTATTTATTTATTCAGTTTCATTTTCGATCTTGCATAATACTTTCCCATTTATGGTTTTTGAATTCTTCAGATAAAATCATACTATGGCATATCCAGAAATCTTCTCGTAAAATTCAATGATGATTCAATAGATGAAACCCCCACACTAGCACAGGTGCTCAGTTCCGAATCAGCCATTAGCTCTGTTCTAGACATGTCAATACGCAAGTTGCCCGGCGATCATGGTCTTCCATTGCAGCAGGTATTTTTAGTAAATTTAAAGCAAAACTGCACGAAGAGTCCTTTAACTTAATTTAAGGTTTCAAACACGTCCTTTGTATTTCTTTTTCATGCCAAATTAGTCTTTTATCTTCAAAAATATTTACACCGTTGAACCAATTTTCATTCTTCGTTCACTTCTGTTATAAATTTGTGCACATGTTCATTGAATGATATACTATAAAGAATGTTTCACCACTTAGCAGCACAATTAGACTCTTGTTGACAACAATGAGGTCCCAATCTTAAGTGAAAACTAAAAAGTATCATGTTAATTTTGATATATTAGATATTTTAACAATCACTATGATGTAATTTAGATGTTATCTTGATCAAGTGAAGATGTAATTTACCATTTTGAAAGGTCAAGTAAGACATTTGGTAATGTACATGGATGAAAAATGAAGTTTGGTCCAACATTTCGTTTTTGAACATAAAAGACTAACTTGACGCTAAAAAAGATAAATGATCTTTTGAAATTTTAAATGAAGTTAAAGGACCACTAATGCAGTTTTGCCTAAATTTAACTTAATTTATAATGAGGCTGTTGTCCATAATTTTTATTACACACCTTGCAGGCACTGCCAGATGTTCCACCTGCAATGGCTGATGCAGTGAATCGTGGAAGTGAGCTTTTGTCGAATCTTACCGTAGGAACACCATGGGAGACAGTTGCCAAAGAAGTAGGGAACACACTAGGCATGGATTCATCAAACATACTTCGTGCGCAAGTATCGAAGGAGATGGATATACTTGTGGATGTGATCTCTTCTTGGATAGCCTCCAATGCAGGGCCTAAACTTCTAAGGCCTTAATTTCATTTACATATGCAACCAGAAAGAGATGTGTCAAAACTGTGATTCCCCTTAGTATTTTAGGCAGTTTTATATTTATTGTATTTCTGTAACAGTTTTATATTTATTGTACTTCTGTAACAGTTGTATCTTGTTATTATTAGGTTTATGTATTTAGGATCAATCCCATAATGACAGGGATCTGTTTTCCCTGGCTCATGTATATATATATAGGTCCAGTGACCTCATAATAAAATATGAAAAGAATATTATTCCTTCTAAATTTAAGATGGTATCAGAGCTCCTGATCCTTGGGAGCCTCTGACCGTGCCTGTAAACCCTAAGTTGCAGCCTTCATTGCTGCGCCACCTTTAAGCATTGTTGCAGCCTTCATTGCAGCGCAACCCTCCGTGCCTGTAAACCCTAAGTTGCAGCTTTCATTGCTGCGCTACCTTTAAGCATTGTTGCAGCCTTCATTGCAGCGCAACCCTCTCTTCCTTGATCATGGCTGAGGTCATGAATCCTATTCTGGAAACTGGGGACAGACCCCAGACTGCTGGAGAATTGCAGAATGTTCATTCTGCTTATCGGTTAAATGGGAAGAATTATCTCAAATGGTCTCAACTCATTAGGACCATCTTGAAAGGAAAAGGAAAGGTCAGTCACCTGACTGATAAAGCACCTGATAAAACAGATCCCAAGTTCAAATCATGGGACGAAGAAGACTCCATGATCATGGCGTGGCTATGGAATTCAATGGTCCCAGAAATCAGTGATACCTGCATGTTCCTTAAATCAGCAAAGGAAATTTGGGATGCAGTAGAACAAACTTATTCTAAGGCCAAGGATGCTGCTCAAATTTATGATGTAAAGGTAAAAACCGTGGCTGCCAAACAGGGAAACAAATCAGTTACAGAATATGCCAATCAACTCAAGTCTCTATGGATGGAATTGGACCACTATCGAGTTATACAAGCAAAGTGTTCAGAAGACTCAGCAATCCTTAAGGAGTATATTGAACAAGATAGAGTCTATGATTTTTTGGTAGGCCTGAATCCTGAATATGACCAGGTCCGAATCCAAATCCTGGGAAAAGAGAAAGTCCCTGGGCTTAATGAAGTGGTAGCCATTATCCGGAGTGAAGAAAGCAGGAGAGGACTGATGCTGGAGACCTCAACCACTGAAAGCTCCGCAATGATAGCTGAAAGAGGAACAATCATGGTTGCTAACCAGAGGAAAAGTGGGGTTCCAAATATGGAAAAAAAACACGAGGAGGTCTGGTGTACCCACTGTAACAAGCCGCGCCACACAAGAGAGAAGTGCTGGAAATTACATGGAAAACCCCCAAGCCGAGAATGGGGGCCGAAAGGAGGCCCTCCAAAAAGAGGAGGGCAAGGGCAAGCATACATTGCTAATGGACAAAGTGAAGAATCTGTCCAGCTGAATCATGAAGAGATAGAACGGGTCAGATCCCTCCTTAGTAAATTGGAGAAGCCCACAGGTACATGCTCCTTAACATATTCTGGTAAGCTTCCACTTTCTTTTGGGCTTAATGTTTCAGATACACCATTTACACATTACTGGATATTAGACTCGGGAGCCACTGACCATATGCCCCCTCTACCCAAATACTTCTCCACATATTCCCCATGTCCTAGCAACAAGAAAATTT